>NW_021703771.1:33838382-33978813 GCF_005190385.1 Monodon monoceros
TATATATATATATATATATATATATATATATATATATATATATATACGAGTTCACAATTCAAATGTAAGATTTGAGGAAAAAAATATATATACATATACTTATCTTAAAATGTAATTCGATCACCTCCATAGTACCACATTTTTAAAACTCATTGCCTTTAACCACCTAGCAGACAGTTCAAGCAGGAAACAGAACTTAAATCTCCTGAGATTTCTTTATACATTTTTTCTCTGAAAAATGCACTTTTTCTTAACATTCACAATTACTTGGGACGATCATGTACATAAAAGGAAACAATTTGTTTATAAAGTGATGGATTTTTTACTTTTTATTTTTGATGGGGGATATGCTGCTGGTAAAATGAGAAGCAGACAAACATTATGCTCCTGTTAGCAGGCATCCTTTAAAGGGCTATTTTAGATTAAGTAATAAATAAATAGATAGATGCTAATTGTTTTAATAGAAAATTTCCAAAAGAGTAGGTTATCAAATGATCCCTCTTTAACAGTGCAATAAACCATGTATGATTTTTTTAAAATTTCTTTTATGTGGACCAATTTAAAGTCTTTACTGAATTTGTTACAATATTGCTTCTGTTTTATGTTTTGGTTTTTTGGCCATGAGGCATGTGGGATCTTAGCTCCCTGACCAGGGATCGAACCTGCACCCCCTGCACTGGAAGGCAAAATCTTTCCTGGACCGCCAGGGAAGTCCCTATGATTTTTATATTTGGGTTTAGTGTTTGGATTATAAACGTAACTGTGTCCTAACTCCCATAATCAGATGTCTAAGCTAGCTGACTTAGACTACAAAGATATATTCAATAGTTTTAATGTTACATTTGAAAAATCTCAAGAATATAGGAAAATGAAGCAACAACTAAATGTGTTACAAAATGGTACAAAAAGCATGCAGATCTTAAGTACATATATATAATTTTAAAATTAGAACTATTCAGAAAATATGAAGATCTGTCTTAGATAAAAAGTAGAGGAGGAATGGTGGGTTTTGTCCATTAATCCATCCATATGTTTGGGAAAATTTTTTTAAAGTTCATTTCAAATTATGAAATAATATATTTTAAACATATGGAAAAATGACATAATTTTTGAAAAGGGTGTATTTAATCTCATACTGGAAGAGTAGCAAAATTCATTTGTAGGGGTGAATTGACTTTAACTTTGTTTATTACACTTGCATTATTTAACAAAGTAGTCACATCTTTGCAATAATTTCAGTTTTACTACACTTTTAATGGCCAAGAAATACATCCAGAGTCCCTCCAAGTACATTCAGAAATCTAGTTCATGACGTGCAAGATAATTTGCACAATCAATGTGGGACAAAAGTAATACTTGCTTAAAATGTAAGTGCCCAGATTCCCATCACTAAAGAAATTTGCCTGCTGGAGAGACATTATTTTTGACTTCACTAATCAAGTTTATTTTCTTTACTGTAATAACACTTGTAATTGCACTAGGGTGGCAGTCAAATTTGACTCCTAAAGAAAATTAACAGGACTTTAAATGGAAAGGCCTCTGAAGCTGCAGTTTATGCAGTTTTACAGTTTAATTCAAAGCATTATAGTAAGGATACTACTCATTGCCAAAAGTTGCCTCACAACAAATAATCCAAAAGAACTGGCACAGGTTCCATTCATCCCCTCTCTACTGGGCAATAAAGGACACAATTTCTCTCTTGAATCGGGAACCAAGGATGTATGCATGGAACACCTTGGGACCAGGAGGCTCAACATTGATTCTCAGTCAGGACTTCTTATACCCTGCTGGTCAGATGGACACATTCTTGCTACATGACTCGCCCCAACGATAGAGCTCTGTGGATTTCATTAAAACTAGGTTCAAATCATAAATATCAAGGTTATCAATAAAACATGCAGACAACCTAGTATAAACTTCCCTGAAATTTTCCTTGGATCCACGGTTTCAAAAAAAAAAAAAAATCATTATTAATCAATATATTGCATGGCTTGTCTAGGTGTCCAAAGCATGTACATTTCTGACTTTAACAAACCAGCCCAGGCTAATTTTAGTTTCCCATAGCACAGAAATCTTTTTCTTAATTTTTACCTCCCTTGATAATCAGATATTGAATAAGGTATTTAGTTTGGATATCTTGATATTATAAAATATTTTGTGTATACTTTACACATAGATAGAACTATAGTAGTTTATGCTATCATTGTCACCAGATGATGGAGGCTTTAGACTTACTTAAATAAGTTTATATAATTACTTACTCTTTTGTCTTATTGATAATTACAAATCCCAATAAAAACTAGATACAAATAATCCTTTTATGGTGATCTTGGTAGAGCAATATGCAGCATTCATAAGTCTGTCATCCTCCTATTTGTTCTTTAAGTTGCTCTTAGTTGTAATTCATCTGATTTGGCTCTTTTATGTCATATGTTTTTCCGTTATAATTAGAGAATTACACTTTTTACATTTACATTTTTACCTCTTTGAAAGAAGATTTAAATTATGTTTTATATCACATTTGCTAGAGTTCTCTCCCAATTCTTCACTTGTCAGAATTATTTTTTGGTGGAACAAAACTAAAGTAACATGGGTTTGTTTTACTGAAACTGTTTCAAATATTGCCCAGTGTGCTAAAGTTGGTGATACCGATTTTGTGCTATAATTCAAGGTTGTTTTCGTTTAGTATATGAAATGACATTTTATTCCTTATGTTACCTCTTTAATACTTTAATTCCATAATGTGTACCGAATATCTACTTTTTGGAAGAAATTTTACAGTAGAGGAAATGACATAAACAAATGTGTAGAGGTATAAAATGGCATGCTGTAATACCAGTGCAGGAAGCTACAGAAAGTTGAGTATTTTAAGCTTAAACTGTGATGTGGAAAATCATGTTGGGTTTAATTACAAACAGAGTTGTTAAAATGCTTTAAACAATGAGTGTGTAGTATAGATTTCTGGGAGGTACAAAATGATGAACACAAAGTGTATTCACTAATGTTTGAATACGTGATAGCAAACAACATTACATACGTGAAGTTTGAACCTGAGGGTCCTGAGTTTGAGAAAGGTAGGTTGTAAGGAAAGAATAACTCTTCAGGGCTTTTCTTTTTTCCTTTTTTTTTTTTTTAAAGTTCTTGGGCTACTCTGGAAAATAGAGCCTTTCTATCCCTGATGGATTGGAGTATTGTCCACAATTCTCCCCTCTCCTTGTGTCCACTCTCTTTGCCATGTAACTTTGCATTTTCTCCTTTGAAAGGCAGAGTGTATTCCTTTGTCTCTTGACTCCAGGCATGGATATTTGACTTGCTGTTGCCTATTAAATGTATGTGAAAGTGACAATATGCCAATTTAGAGCCTACACTCTTGCACCTGTGCCATTGCCATGAGTAGCACATGTCCTTGCTAGCCTACTGATATTAGAGACTTAGCAGCTGACCCAGTTCCATCTGTCCCTTAGAGATTTTTAACCAGCTGAGTCAGTAGAACCTCTCCAACCTATCCACAGACCTGTAAGAAATATTTGTTATCAGGGTATTCAAATGAGAGTTTGTTTATTTTTCAGTTATGCAGCAATAGTTGACAAATATATATTTTTAGTCTTTAGTTTCTTCCTCATGAAGCCCTGTCACTTTTCAATATTACAGTCCAAAATGGATGGATTAAAGGATAAAGAAGTTAGAGGTAGGTAGGTCTGCAAATGCCAAGTGGTTGTTATAAATTATCATATATCAACTCAAAATTACAAGAGAAAATATATTAAAAATATTTGCTTTGTGTCCATTCTTTCCTTTCCATATAAGAACAAGAGTGATCTTAGCAAAACAAAAAAAAATGTTTATTGTAATCAAAATAAAATCCCAAACTTTTACGAGGCCACTCTGCATGACCTGACCCATACCCTCCCCTCAGGCCTTATCTTAATCTATACTCTCACGTTCATTAATTTGTCCAGCCACACTGATCTCATTAAAATCCATCAAAAATTATAATTCTATACCCCTTGCCACTACACATTTTGCACTTCTCCTACTCTCTCTGAACAACTTTATTTTTCTGGATATTTCTGAGTTCTTCAGGATTTCACGTGATTCACTCCAGTTATCATTTAGGTCTCAGCTCAAGTGCCATTCATCATAGAGTTCTCCTTGACTAGGACATCAAAGATCAACCCTCTACCCTCAGTCAATATCTCCTATGACCTAGTTTTATTGTCTTTTTATCCCATACCATTCTCTGATAATTATTTATTTGATTACTTTATTGCTGTTCTTTCACCAGTATGTAAGTCTTGAAAGCAGAGTTTTAGCTATGATGTTTGTGCTCACAGCTGTACCCATAGAACTTAAAACTTTGCCCAAAATAGAACAAGTTCTCAAAAATGTGTTATACCAAGGAGTCAAGAAATTGGAAAACTTTAGTTGATGATGTATGTATTATAATCCTATTTTAGTCATGTTGCTTAACAAGGTTCAAACAGGTAGACCGACTATCTCAGTGTCACCCAAATAGTTAATGGCAGAACTTTTAACCCCAATAGTGTTGACTGCATGGATGATTATATTTCCATCAACATTGCACATGATATTTCCATGAACACTGAATAGGCTCCTTAGGGTAAGCAAGGTCAGATGCCTATGCTTCTCATTTCTCTGTAGTAGATGAAGGTTTTTAAAAGACCCTTTTTTACTGAGAGTTCCCTCCCTCCCCAAGGTGACTTATACTACACAGATGAAATCCACAAGTACCTCAGGAGCTATAAAAATTCAATTAAATTTCATGTAACTAAAAAGCTGCTCATTTTGCAATTAATAAAACATAATAAAGAGATAAAGAAATATTTCAGGAGTTTCAAAATATCTAGCTATATCATTTTCAAGAATCTTGTGTCATATCATTCACTTAGATGAAGTTAAGGAATTCAGTGCAAGAATGAGAGAACAATTTTAATTTGTCTCATTTTTTCTTTTATTTGGACTGTCACCAAGTGTCTTACTAAGTGGGCTTAAGTACAATTAGAATCAGTCTGGGATTTTAATTTTTTAAGACTAAAAGGTCAAACTAGGCAGATCACTTGGAATTATAAATACAGCTTATTAGATTAGCCAGTTTGTCATATTTTATTTTAAATGAAAAAATAATTAATTGGAAAAAGTTTTAATAACACTGAAGGAAAATATCAAATGCATACTGGATATCTTGTCTCTTATGTGAGCAAACAGATCTTCCTCTGTTAACTAAATGGGCTGCTTATCGTTCCCCCTTCTCTTTGAATACTTATTCCATTCATAGTTCAGGAACTCACTTTTTTAGCTCACATTCTATCCTTACTAAACTATTCTTAGGCGCCAGGAAAGGCACTAAGCTTCAAACTATTTTCGTTTATGCCTTTACCTGCTTTTTAATATCAAATCCCATTCTTAACCCACCATCACTACATAATCAACCTTAGATTGACATCACTCTAAAACATTTTTTTTTATCAAATGGATAGAGTGGCTTTCTCCAAAATAGCTTAATTGTTTTAGCATCCATATTTTAAGATAAACAGATACAATCCCATTGTTTTCAACCATGTCCCTATGTTCCTATATATTCTAGGTGAAAATGCACTCTTTCCAGGAAGGCAAACCTTTGTTTCCTTCTTTTTTTCTGAATCCAACCAAAAGTAAGAGGTTCAAGAAACAGAAACTACATTTCATGAAATCAGAAAACACTTTTAAATGAAACTATAAATGAAATCTATAAATAAATGAAGATTATCTGATAAAAGCAGAAAATATTGACCAGAGTGAAACAAGAAGCTGGAAGCTATAGATCATAGGTAACATTGGCAAGCACAGAATTTTACAAATCAAGGGGCACATCCTGAGAGACAGCATCAAGAATCTCTTGTTGAAAACATGGGTTAGCTGTGGAATCCTCTCAGAATATCACTTATATCAGAGAATGCAAGGATAGAAAGGCCAAAACAAGGAAGTTTGCAGAAGCGGTACCTTTTTAAGAAGAAATTTAGCAGATGGTAGTAACCCAGCCTTAACTATCAAATTAAGCAAAGTAAAAGGAGACTCCTATCCCCCCAACAATTACTCTTCTTTAGAAAACTCTGTATCATAAAGTGTTATATATGGATTAAGTGAAACTTTGAAAGCCCAGAGAATTCCTCTGTGACCTCAGCCATGTTCTCCTTCTACATGGAGCACATTCAAGAAAAAAAAAAAAAACCTACTTCAAAATATGAGTATTAATTTAAAAAGGACTCATAAAACTAAAAGACCAAAGTGAAAAAAATGTAAAGGAGCAAAACAGAAAGTCTACAAAAACGGGAAAATTGGCTTTAGAGAACATGAGAATTGTAAAAAAGAACATTTCCATGGATCCAGGTGAATAAAGTTGGTATTTTGAAATCAAGAGCAAAAGAAGTAAAATATTACTTAAAACATTCATGATTTTAAAACATGAGCTAAGGAAGATAAAAGAATGAAAAACTGAGTCTCAAAAACATGTAAAAGAAAAATACGACCACCCATGGAAATAAAGCCTATATTAGAAAAAATAATAGAAAAGAGATACTGTTCAGAAATTATATCCCGGACTGGAAGAGAGTCTTGAGAAAACTAAGCAAAATTTTAAAATAATTATTAGTAAATGACAAGATATAAAACTCTTAAAGGAAATGAACTATACAGGTAATGGTGTTGTGACAAACAACAATACCTGGAATAGAAAAATATTTAAAACGTGGTTTAAAATAAACAACTTCTCAGTAAGCAAAACTTGAATTTAGAGATTAAAAGAGCACATCACCTCCCAGGAGATTAAAAAAAATCATATTAATTGGTTATACTGAGACATATGTTTAGTAGAGTTACTGGGATATGTATTTACAAAGAAAAATAAAAGGCAATAAGAAAGAAGAGTCATTGATAATGGGAAAATATTGAAATGGTCCCTGACCTCTTTAAAGCTGGATTTAATGTGAGAAAATAATGAAATATTATCTGCCAAATCTTTGGGAATCTTTGGCATGATCCATTAGTATATATTTTGCTAAACTGTTCCTCACTTATGAAGTAAGCAACAAATATTTTCAAATATACAAGATTTCTAGGAAAATATTACTAATAAGCAGCATGTAGACATTGACGTTTTAGCCAAGTGATAGAAAATCAGTGCAGTTGTAGTAAAAAATTGACGGTAAGTTTTAAAGTCATAGAAAATAGAACTAAGGTTAAAATAATCAGAATAATGGTTACAGAATTATAGCATTTAAGGATGATATAGAAATAAAAATAAAGTAACATAAATCAGAATATGCAAGTGGAGAAAAGATGAGCCTCTATATTAGATTGTTTAATGTAAGGTGAATAGTAAAATATTAGACTTTTGAAGATAACTAGTATACTAACTTGAAACAGTCTTCCAAATATCAGAAAGAACGCACACAGGTGGGTACACATGGGTACATGTGCACACATGTGCACGCAGCACGTGCGTGCGCGCGCGCGAAGAAGAAGAAACACTACATAGTAAAACTATAAGTTTTACCACTGGGAACACAGAGCAATGTGAATAGTATGATACCCTGAGTAAAAAAAGCTAGGATATATAGACAAGCACATTTGCTGGTAGAAGGATACACAAAAATCTTTTGACACTATTACTGGAAAAGGTTTTTGGGATCTGTAGCTAAGAAGCTGGAAAGGGGCAATTTACTGAATACTTTTGAATTGGTTTACATTGTTAGTGTAGTTTTGACAGATTAAAAAATAATCTACTGAAAACTATTTTTTGAAGTACCTCCAAATACATATCTTGTATTTTGACTGTGGTGCTTTTCTTCCATAGTATGTGAGCACAGAACTTGACAAATAATAGATATAAAAAGAATCTTGATTATAAAAACCACAGGGAAATGTCTTTATATTTTTGCAGTAACTTTTAAAAAATAATGGTAAAATATAGGTGGTATGATATTTTCAAAACTTTAAATGTCTTGTTCACTTAAAGCTATTGTTTAAATTAAAACAGATAAACATATTCATTACTCATCAGTCTCTCAGAATAGGTGCTCTTGCAGTCTGTAGAGTTGTCTATACTGCAGTGATTTAAATGCATATTGTTTTAAATACGAAAATTTACTTTTCTAAATGTATCAGCAGTATCTGTAATTTATTTTTATACATTTCCTATTTTATTGAAGTATAGTCGTTTTATATCGTTATATTAGTTTCAGATTACAGCATAGTGATTCAATATTTTTATAGATTATACTTCATGTAATGTTACTACAAAATAATGGCTATATTTCCCTGTGCTGTATAATATATCTTCCTTGTTTCTTATCTATTTTATACATAGTAGTTTGTATATCTTAATCCCATAACCTTATCTGGCCCCTCCCTTTCCCTCTCCACACTGGTATCTGCTAGTTTGTTTTCTATATCTGAGAGTTTGTTTCTGTTTTGTTATATACAATTGTTTATTTTTAGATTCCACATATGAGTGATATTATACAGCATTTGTCTTTCCCTGTCTTATTTTACTAAGCATAAAATTTCTAGGTCTATCCATTTTGCTGCAAATGGCAGAATTTTATTGCTTTTTACGGCTGAATATATATATATGTGTATGTGTGTGTGTGTGTGTATATATATATATATATATATCCATTCATCTGTTGATGGGCAGTTGGGTTGCTTCCATATCTTGGCAATTATAAATAATGCTGCTGTGAACATTGGGGTGCATGTATCTTTTCAAATTAATGTTTTTGTTTCCTTCTGATATATATCCAGGAGTAGAGTTGATGGATCATATGGTAGTTCCACTTTTAGTGTTTTGAAGAACTTCCATAGTGTTTTCCATAGTGGCTACATCAATTTACATTCCCACCAACAGTACACAAGGGTTCCCATTTCTCCACATCCTTGCCAACATTTGTTATTTGTAGACTTTTTGAAGTCTGCTATTCATTCCTTCTAGTATGTTTTTCATTAGTTATTGTCAATATATTCTTCAGTTTAGACTGATTTTTATATTTCCTAGTTCCTTGGTAAAATTTTCACTGTGTTCATCTGTTCTCTTCCCTAATTCATTTAGCATTCTTATTAGTAATGCTTTAAATTATTTATATGTTAAGTTGTTTATTTCTCTTTCATTATTTTTTCTGGAGTTTTTTTTCTCTTACTCTTTCAATTGAGAACAGTTCTGTTTTAATTTTGCTTAACTTTTTCTGTCTCTATGAATTTCGGTCAAACACTTACCTATTGAATCTTGAAGGGGTTCCTTATGTGAGAGCATCCTTATACAGTCTGCATGTGCCTGTTCTCTTTGGTGGGATTGCTGGATGTGATATGAATAGAAGCCATGTCTTTCCTCAGGGTGTGCTGGTAGTTATCACCTTGGTAGGAAGTGGGGTTGGAGATGGAGTGGCCAGGGCCAGAGCCAGGCAGGAGGTGGGGCTTCCCCCTTTGCTCAGTGGCCATTACCTTCCTATTAGGGATGGTGTTGGATCCCAAGGTGATGGAGCTGAAGACCTGAGGGTCTGGTCTGAGCTGGCTCTGTTCCCTTTAAGTGTGTGCTCTCCCCCTCCCAACACTGGTACCCTTGCTCCAAAGATTGGAGTTCTTGACTCACGACAGGGTAACAGGCTGTGGCAGGCCAGTTGAAGACAGAGGTATGGGCTGCCTCCAATGTGTAGCCTGTGCAAGTGCCAGCAAGGGCTGCCCCCACTACATCCTAGTCTCCTTTGTCCCTCACAGGTGATAACTCCCCCAGGCCTAGCCCACCCCCCACCACCCTGTTGTGGAGCTGTGCCACAGTGCAGGTGGGGCCCTCCTGGGCTCTTAGTGTGTACTGGGGCATGGGCTGGTGCTGTCTGGCCACTCTCTGAGATTGGGGATCACCCCTTGATGTGCGCCCTGTGAAAGCGCCAGCAATGGCCACCCCTGCCACACTGAGACACTGCCCTAGGTCAGTCAGAGTCACCTCTGCATCCCTGGACCAAGCTCTCTCCCTGTTCAAGGTAGCCCTTGCTCTGGCGGTGGGCTATGACGTGAAGCAAGTGGGGCTAGAGTGTTCACTTGGCTCAGGCTGGGTCACTTAAAACTTGCTGGGTCAGCAAGTGGGCAGCTCCTCATGAGTTCCCAATCCATCCTTTCCACCCTGCCTCGGGAGCCAGCCAGCACCCACACACTCCTCACAAGCAGAGTCCAGCCCTCCTATTAGCTCCAGAGACACTCCAACCAGCCAAGGGGGCTGATTTTCCCTTTGTTGGACCGCAGGACCCAGGCATCCAATATGTGGCTCTAACTGCTCACTCCTGAGGGCGGATCTCCACCCCTATATTTTCCCTCTTCCTCTGAGTCCCCTCCCCATGGCACAGGTCCGACCTGATCCCTTCTCTTTTCTTCCTACCTGATTCCATGTGGATCTTTCTTACAGCCTTGGTTGTAATGGAATCTTTCTGCCAGTTTCCAGTTTGTTTTCAGCGAGAATTGTTCCACATGTCGATGTATTTTTGATGTGTTTGTGAGGGAAGGTGAGTCCAACATCCCCTCTATTTGTCATTTATTAAAAGAGTAATAGTTGTAGCAATACTATGCTGTTAAATGCTTTCAACAAAAACTATATCAGAGAAGACTCTGACCAGGAAGGGTTCACCAAACTGGCCATTCCATCCAGAAAAACAAAACAACAAAGATTTTGTGTTTATTCTGGATGCACAAGAGAGGCACTTACCAGTATGTGAATTCACATTCTTAAATATGTAAATGATGGTTGCAGTATACTCTTTAAATAAATGTTATTTGTAATGTAATGTGAGGAAAATACAAGGATGTTTTTATACACACAAATAAGATCTGGGTTCAGGAATACGTATTATCCTTTAGGGTAAATTAAGGTAACCTTTCCTGCCTCTGTTTTTTGGTAAGATCAAACAAGATTACTTGGAATTTATAGTTTTAAAATGAATTTAGTGTCTCAGATGTCTCAACTACTAGAAAAATGTTCTAACATTTTATATGAACCTCCTATAGTCAGAAAATAGTTATCAAATGACATTCTTGAATCTGAGGTTAATGAAGCCCTAGTAATTCCTATTATAGGTATTGATTTCCAAATTAACTAGGAAAGTTGATTATTTATCATGTGAAAATATTCCATTATCTGGCTTCTGATCAAATTGAAAAATAAGCTGAATTTCAAATGTCATTAATATTTTATAATGCACAAAGTTGATTTTACTTTTCACTGTGGAGAGATAAATTTCTCAAGTGCCTCTATAATTTGAGCATGTATTAATATTGGTCTGATATTTATCTATTACATTAGAATGCCTTAATCCAGGGCTTTTAAATGTGTATTTTACCGCCTTTATAATGTGGATACCCGCTTTAGAGCTTAAGCTAAGTCTCTTGTTATAACATAAAGTCACACTATACTCATCACTTGAGTGGACTTAAGATGTTTTTCCTTTTCTCTTACGGCTGCCATGACTTAAAATGACCTTGCCCAGGGCAAAAATAAGTCTGCAGATCTGTTTATAAATTTATTAGTTGAAGGCCTCTTCTAGGACACATAGAAGTTATCTACATTGAACTAATTACCCAAACACAAAGACACTTTATCTACATTCAGAACAGATTGCTTCTGGGTTGAAGTAGTGCCCTTCTGACCAGCCTGCATTGATTCACACTACTTTTACTGAAAATAATTGAATCATTTTGCCCTCTTCTTCTCAAGAAAAAGATTTTTTTCTTGCTTGACAGTATGAATGCCATTTGTTTGAGTCATTATTAATGATTAAGAAAGGCAGCCAAATAAAACATTTAACTTTAAAAAATGGAAGTATGTTCTGATATTCAAGCATGCTATTATTCAGAAACAAGTAAATTAAAACAAAAATGAGATGTCATTCACCTATCTAACTTTTCAAAAGCAAGGGTGTGATGAAATAAGTACTCCCATATCTTGTTGTTGAGAATGAACATTAATATTGTGCTTAAAGAGCAACCTAGATATATCAATCAAAAAATATAATGTGCATAATCATTGAGCCAGCATTTCTAATTCTAGGATTCTACCTTACAAAAATGATCATCAAAATATAAGTTTTTATAAAATGGTTCATTGGAACATTGCTTACATGAGCAAATAAATTTTTAAAAAGAATTATTATACAATTATTTACAAAAATCATATTATGTATTGCATTATTTATAATATAAACAAATATAATAATCCAATCTATGGAAATGGAAGTAGGCATTAGAAAGAATGAACTATATGGACAGTAAAGATCTCTACTAGAACTCAAGGTACAATATAATTGTCAGAATAATATGTGTAGTATTACTTCTGGGGATGGGAATGAATTGGAGATTTTTGTTTGCTTTCTTGTAGATGGACTTTAGTGTTTTAATTTCATATTTTGCCATATAATTGTAGATACTTCACAATGAATAAATATCAATGTAAAAGTTTAATGAAACAATTTAAAAAATAAAATAAGGCTTATTTAACAACACATTGGGTTTTCTAACATAGATTATATATTTATAAAAGAGGGTTCTTTTGGATATATTTTAACTTTGGTAGTATTTAATCTTTCTACACAAAAAAGTCAAAATTTCAACTAACATAATTGTACACTGAAGTAGTAGAGATAAATGGTACAAGTCTCAATATGCATATATGTATACTAGTATTCCTATGAGTAATTATATGGAAAACAACTCAATTAATTCCTTACTACTTTAAATATACCATAATTATCTGCTGTGAGTCATAAAAAGATCAATATTAAAGTGTTTTGTGAAAATTAATGTGTTTCATAGGTAATTTTTTTTACATATGTTAGCACAACATAATATACATATTTCTCCCTGTTTTTAAAATGACTCATCTTTCAGAGTCTCTGGAACAATTTTGAGAAATAAAAATTTCTATCTCTACCTATATATATAAAATTACAATTATTGGATCTATTCAATGAATATATAGCATTTTTGTTGAAAATAAAATTTGAGTTCTAGATCTTATTTGCCCTGTAAACACATTCATAGCAATCAGATTTTTTTCAAAGATTAATGTAATAATAAAATATTCTAAACGGATCAGTATAAAGAATTTTGCCTCTGCTCATATTTATCAGCTAGAAATAATTAACTAAGGCAAATTAAATTATTATCAAAAATGATAAGAATTGTACCTGTATATCCCATATATCAAGCGCAACTTAGAATTATTTTTAATGTATGTCATGAGAAGGGAGTTATAAGGCCTTAGGACTCCAAGTACAGGTTAATTTCTAACCATTTTCTCTTTTCATTTCAAGCTTTGTCACTGGACTAATACATTTGGTTCCTTATTCTGTTTTCATTACTCTGTGATTTCACAATTGACAGGAAAATAAATAAATTATCTGTAGTTTTCTTTGTTCAGAAGAATGCATTATCAAAGAACTTTATACCATTCATTGCAGCCTACTGCACTGTATGTTTGGTTGGACAATGATGTTAACACAAATAGAAAGAGACTCAGTACATTTTGGAGAATATAATTAGAATAAAGAAAATGGTACAAATATGAGCGATTCTGACCTACATTCTGTTTGTCAGTCTTTCTTGGCAAAATAAAACATGTCCCAATAGGTACAGATTTACTCACAAACGTGTCTCATATGTATTACTGAAAATATTCTGTAATACTTTTATTAGAGCCATGATAGGTTTAAGAGAATATCATAAGTTTTGGATTTCTTATAAATCAATACTTTATCAATATGATATGCTTTCTTTATCATTTTATTTTTATATATTTACTAGAGTTTAGGTCACCTATACACCATAATTATTTAAATTACATATACCATCTGGAACAATGAAAAGACCAAAATACTTTCTAAGTTTCTAATTTAATTTATCCAAAATTAAAAGAAATTGATTATTGCTTTGGTTTTCCTCAAAGAATCTTCAGTCATTCACTTGTTTTATAAGCCATTAGATTTACGTACTAAGTATTTGTTACTATATTTTTTCTTTAAACATTTACTTAATTAAAAGCATGACAAAATTGTATTGAAATCTGTATATTTTAGATGAGCTAGCTTCAAAACTAAATTTTTCTTGCATTCTATAACATATGTTTTATTATGATGAGTTGACAGTATTTTCAAATTAATATTGGATAAACATAAATTAAAAAAAATAGTTCTAAAGTTTTAAATGGTTATTAAAACATTGGTCATGCAAAGATCAATATTGTAGCTTCACTGACTACAATGCTTAAAGAATGCTCACAAGGATTAGAGAAATCCTTAGAATTTGTTGGAGGATCATCAGTTGCAATATGAAATATTTTCATGCATACTTGTGGCATTTTCTTATCCATAGCCCTTCAAATTATTTTTTTCCAAGAGTCAGTGTTTGTAGAGTAACTATGTTATCCTCATCAGTCTTATCACCTTCTGGACAAATCCTGTGTACTCTACAATATATTCACTAATAGAAATATTTACATTGAAGAGAATTACAAATCCAGTAATAATTGTTTTCTGTCCTACATGGATTTTCTTCAGAATTATAGCTAAAACAATTGAGAAATAATCAACAAATGGTTTCATTCATTATATCTGTTTCAGTATCAAATCTTTGCTTTTGTATTAATCCTCTGAAAAATATATATAATTATTATTTGGTGTAGAAGTTTATATTCTGAATAAATGCCCTACTATAATGCCATAAAATTTTCTGTGGTTTATGCCAGATAATACTCATTAGTACACTCAGTAACTTTCTTAGATGATCTTCTGAACATCAGATATCACTACACCACAAATAAAGTCAAATATGCTGAGTTCAACAATAGCACAGGTTTTTTTTCTCATTTTCTTATTACCTCCAATCTTCATATTCAGTAGTAATACATTTCTAAATCAAATATCAATCCTTATCTGTTATTAATACTATTGATTATGCACATGCCTTTTACTTTCTTAGTGTTTAATATAAACTAACTGTTGCCAGTCTTCTTGCAGTCTCATTTTTTAGTTGAAAAGTATGCTCTTTAAATATTATATAATGTAAAATTGGAATGTAAAATAATGTAAGAATTGCATAATACATCAACTGGTCATCCATCCACACATTGCTACCTATAGCTAAATAGCCTTTTTCTTCTATTACCTTTTCTCTTTCTTTTCCCCCAAATTTTATCCTAACTCCAGGTGTTAGCCTTTCTTCCCTATTCTTACATTTCTATGCAATGTTCATATTTCTCTTTGATGTTGTCTTCATTATTTCCATGACTGCAAGAGAATGAGACTATGCTCCAAGCATAGTCTATATATGGCACAGGGAATGAGTCACACGCCAGAAAAGATGAACTTGAACACAACGTCCAATGTAAGCTTTCCTCCTACTTTAACTCCACCCTACTACCACTGTTGTGGATGCCTACTACAAAAAGAGCTGCTCTCTAGCTTTTCTGGAGAGAAACTATGCTTGGCTAAGTAAGGACAAGGTCTTCGGGACAGTAGTAGAATGTTGGGAGTGGGGGTATTACTGGTGTTATAGCATACTGGAGTCTTCTCTGATATCAAAGACACATAAACAGTAGTAGGACAAGGATAAACCTACTCTTTGTCCTGCTCCTGAGTAAGGGAGGAATACATAATGCTGTTTCACTTTTACTCCAAACTGGCCTAGCTGATCTCGGATAAGGATGAGAGCTGGAATTACTAAGATCGTTATATAGACCTCAGTGGAGACCTGCCGTTCAAACATTTAAAAATGAGTGCCCTTCACATCTTGGCACGTTGCCTTTGGCTTAGTTTGTTCCCTGTTGAAAATTACCTTTCAGGTAATCTATCAATCACCTATAGTAATATCATCCGTGTTGGATACAAGTTTTATGGGTGGGTGTCAAGTTTTATATATCTGGGCATGCAATTTTTTTAAAAAGGACATACAGTTATGAAAACAAATAAAATAACAAGGATAAACAAAATAGACAGTGAACAACATAAACATATTCTAACAAAGCCAAACTAAATGTATTCCACTGTGTAACTTTTCCTTAGCCAGATTCAAAAAATGCCATACCTTCTACAGTGTCCCCCAACAGGTGAGGAAATGTGCCCTAGAGAAGCAGAGGTGAATCAACACATAAAAGTCTTATATTTGCAAATTTTCCAAAATCACATAACCATATGAACATATTGCTAGTGTCTATCTTAAGAGCTTAGTAGGCGCCACGTAAGAGAGGACCACTAAATCTTAAGCTTCGTTAGAGTTATGGTGAATTTGAATTAATAATCTTTCATATATTTTTCTGCATTCAATTATGCTAAAGGTACTTATGGATGCATGTGTGACAAGGCTTATATCTTTATAAGGTTTGTTTCTTTATCTATAAGGAGCTCTTATAGTTAAATACAAAACTGGGCAAGAGAAAAGAAAATGAAATTCACAAACTAATAAATGTAAATGACCAATAGACACAACTTCACTATCTAACAAAGAAGTATAAATAAAATTCACATCAAAATATGAAAGGCTTTTGAAAAAAATGACAATAACAATGGCATTTATAAAGATGTGCTGTATCAGCAAGATAACTGATGTTGGTATAAAATGGTTCCACCTTTCTAAAGGGAATCTATATATGAAAAGCTTTCTATTGTTTGTGCACTTTATTTTTTTAATTTTTTTTTTTTGCAGTACGCGGGCCTCTCACAGGCTCCGGACGCGCAGGCTCAGCCGCCATGGCTCAAGGGCCCAGCCGCTCCGCGGCATGTGGGATCTTCCCAGACCGGGGCGCGAACCCGTGTCCCCTGCATCGGCAGGCGGACTCTCAACCACTGCGCCACCAGGGAAGCCCTGTTTGTGCACTTTAAGACACAAATAGTATCCTTAGTAATTTATCTTAAGGAAATAGTCTAAGATAAATACAAATAATTTTATACTAACTTATCTATTGCAGCATTGTCTGCTTTAGCAAATAACTTCAAAATACTAAATGTGACACACAGTGGAATTACTCCATTTTTATGCATTTATCCATACAATGAAGCAGTTATTGAAATTCATGTTTGCAAAACATTTCTATCATAATATTATCTGAAATAAACATGCATGTACAATATCATTTAATTCTGTCAGATATCTGGATAAGTGACAGATTGATATTTAAACAGAAAAAGAGCTTCTAAAATGTTCCCTAAAATGTTAACAGTAGTCAAATTTATATACATTTATATATATATCAATTTATAAATGGTGATTATATTATTATAGTATCATTACAATTTTTATAATTTATAAGATTTTCTAAAATGGACTCCAAGAGTTAAGGATGTCTTATTTCCTCATCCTGTTATCAGTCATCTATTTATTAAATGTACAGGTTAATGCAATGTATCAATATTTCAATATTTTTTCAAAATGTAAATTGTATGAAATGTGATTTTATTTGAACATCCTTCTACTCTTTCATTCTATTTAGTTTACTTTGTGTGTAACAACAACAGTAGGTAGCATTTTAAGCAATTTAGAGTGTACTAAGCATTTTACTTAGTCCAGATACTTTACACATTCCAAATTCACCTAACAATCTCAACCCCGGTTTACAGACAAGGAAGTTGAGGTTCTGAAAAAATTAAGTAATCTATCCAAGATGAAGCAGCTAGTATGAGCAGCATTGAGGTTTTCAGCCCAGGTATTTTGGTATCATATGCTTCCTCCGTGATATCACACTGCCTCACAAATTATTGGTAAAACAGGAAGGGGCTTATTAATATTTATGTTTGAGACTTCTTATAACCAAGCAGTTTATGAGATGAACTGATACAAAATGAGAATTTTTCTTATAGCTAATCTGATATCATTTGACCAGATTTATTAATTTATTTAAATATACAAAAACATGTAATTGACAATAATGGACCAGAAAAGTGCTGTGGGTATTAGAGATGCACAAATAATAAATGAAGATCTATATCTTTTTAGCATTGCAGGTAATGTGGTGAGGAACATAGAACTAGTAGAATCTAGTATGCATTCTAGTGCTTATATCCAGCCCATTTGCTTTGGTGCAACAGTTTGCTTATTAATTTTATGATAAGCTTAACCTTTGTCCATGTTCCAAACCTTACTAAGAAATGATTCTACATATTTTATTTTATGAGATAATTTAAAAATTTACCACCTGAATTTATTTCAATTTATATTGTTATTTCTGTACACTTTCCCAAAGGCCTTCAAAAATTGGCGTGTTTACAATGGATAAAAATAAGGTGATTTTTTGTGTGTGAGACACCTCGTTTAGATTTAGAGAAGCTCAGCTCAGATCAAATTACATTCTGAAACAGAATTCATGTATACAAATTATGAACAGTGCCACGATTAACTTAGAATTAGATGCTCATTATCCTGCTGTTTTGTTCCATTTTTGTTCACATGTCAAAAAAATCAAATATAAATGCAATTACTTTCCAGGAGGAAATAAATGGCGGCACTTCAACATTCAAAAAGGCAACAATCACAATCACAATGCCAGATGACCAAAGCAATAACTCTGGGAAGATAACAGGCAAGCAACTGACCCTGGAGCCACATCATCAAATCATTCAAAGAAATCTTAGATCAATGGAGGAGGGTTGCAGTGTGTCTTTATAAGGTAAATAAAACATATTAAAATCACTCCTTCTCAGTATGACTATATGATTTTGTTAACCTCTATTGAGCCCCCTCAATTTGATGGCAGCTACATAGTAGCAAAGAATCTCTGCTGAATTAAAACTTTTACAAAAGTCCAACTCTCCTAAGCCTATATTGTATTTACACTGCCATATTGGTCATACTAAGTCTTTATCTGTTTATAGAGAAAGACAATGAATTGCTTCTTAGAATAATATACCATTGTTGTGTCTCTCAGTTTTCAGTTGAAGAAAGGGGCTAAACTGGATGCTAAAATATTGTATTGGATGTCAAAACTTTCCTAAATATCTGAATTCATTTTGTGAAATTAAAATTTTATTTGTTCAAAACTACAATGAGGTATCAACTCAAACTGGTCAGAATGGGTATCATCAAAAAATCTACAAACAATAAATGCTGGAGAGGGTGTGGAGAAAAGGGAACCCTCTTGCACTGTGGGTGGGAATGTAAATTGATACAGCCACTATGGAGAACAGTATGGAGGGTCCTTAAAAAAGTAAAAATAGAACTACCATATGACCCAGCAATCCCACTACTGGGCATATACCCTGAGAAAACCATAATTCAAAAAGAGTCATGTACCACAATATTCACTGCAGCTCTATTTACAATAGCCAGGACATGAAAGCAACCTAAGTGTCCATCGACAGATGAATGGATAAAGAAGATGTGGCACATATATACAATGGAATATTACTCATCCATAAAAAGAAACGAAAGTGAGTTATTTGTAGTGAGGTGGATGGACCTAGAGTCTGTCATACAGAGTGAAGTAAGTCAGAAAGAGAAAAACAAATACCGTATGTTAACACATATATATGGAATCTAAAAAAAAAAAAAAAAACGTTCTGAAGGACCTAGGGGCAAGACAGGAATAAAGATGCAGACGTAGAGAATGGACTAGAGGACACAGGGAGGGGGAAGGGTAAACTGGGACGAAGTGAGAGAGTGGTATGGACATATATACACTCCCAAATGTAAAATAGATAACTAGTGGGAAGCCACCATATAGCACAGGGAGATCAGCTCGGTGCTTTGTGAGGGTGGGAGGGAGACACAAGAGGGAGGGGATATGGGGATATATGTACACATATAACTGATTCACTTTGTTATATAGCAGAAACTAACACAACATTGTAAAGCAATTATACTCCAATAAAGATGTTAAATAAATAAAATAGGACTAAAAAAAGGCACTCTGCATTCCCACCACAAGCCCCATGCTTTATGTCTCTGTAGATTTGCCTTTCCTGGATATTTCATGCAAGTAGGAATCAAAACAATTAACTTTTTAAGAAACTGCCAAATCATAATTTTGATTACTGTTAGCTTCATAAGGAATTCTGAAACCATGAAGTTAAAAAAAAAAGATTTTATTTGTAATGATTACAAAATAAACATATATGCACACACATAGAAGTACATTCACAGCTCCATTAAGCAGTTAACCAAAACAGCCGTTAGAAGTAAAACAGCAAAGTATTTTATAAGCATTTAGCAATAGTTTTGTTTTCAAAGTTCTATCAGATATATGAAAGTTTAGAATGCAGGGGGACTTTAGAATTTCTAGAATCCAACCCTATTATTTCACAGCTTAAGAACTAAAAAGCAACACACACACATGTAAACACACAAATACACACACAAAAAACACTTGTGAGCAGCCATGCCTTCTGAAGTTTTGTTCTGAAGTTGGCCAACACAAATGCAGGAATAGACACAAAGACTCTCTCTGTATTCTTCATTAAGATACTTTTTCTTCTATTTGCATATGAGTACTTATTAAATTTCATGTTTGGGGAATCTAATATTTTCTCAAAATACATAAACAAAAGTCTGAATATAGGAAAATGTAAGTGGAATGTAACTTCTCATTTTGGAACCCATGATGAATCTATCAACAGCCTCCCCCAAATAATACTAATTGGAATATTTTAACTTAATAAATGTGACTTTCATCTCTAATATGAATATGCTTTTTAGAATAAATATTATTACTTTTCTCCACCTTCCCTTTCCCATTTCCATCTTATAATGGAAACTACAGAAAGTCACTATTGGTGGTAACTACAAGCCTGGCATCAGTTCAGGCTTCCATTAGCTGCTGCAAAAGGATGATTCTGAGTAAATAATTAAATGTCTCTGAAAATCCCAGCTAGGGCCAGAACAGGGGGAAAGGGGCACAGGAGCCTGGAACAAATCAGGGTGCATGGACTCCACCTTGGATATGGTCAGCTTGGAACAAATACTACAAGATCTTTTTTTTTTTTTTTTTTTGCGGTACGCGGGCCTCTCACTGTTGTGGCCTCTCCCGTTGCGGAGCACAGGCTCTGGACACGCAGGCCCAGCAGCCATGGCTCACGGGACTAGCCGCTCCACGGCATGTTGGATCTTCCCGGACCGGGGCATGAACCCGTGTCCTCTGCATCGGCAGGTGGACTCTCAACCACTGCGCCACCAGGGAAGCCCTACAAGATCTTTTTGTTGTATGATTCTTCTTCATCTGCCTGAAAGGTTGAGTCATATCTGCAGTCATCTGTACTCTACACATTGAAGGACAATAGTTTCATAGAGAGTTAAATGGTGCCTGTCAGTGTTTAAACATCTCAGAAGCTTGCTGTATAAGTTCCCAATTGTCCTTTAGAATTGTGCATGTTGTAGCTTATGTTTCCTTAAGATAGGTCATAAAAATATACTAGATTATATGAAAGTTAGACTCAGGAATTAAACCCACAAATGGACCTGTCAAAGGACAGTGTGCTACACATTCCTAATTAGATTAGCGAAAATAGGTAGTTATATTATTCATAAAGAGAGACTCATTGGAATTATAATTATTCTGAGCAATGGCACCTTTACACTTCATAATTATATTTTTGGATATTTGTGAAAAAATAGTTTACATTTCGAATAACTGTCTCACATAAACTGATTTTATCCATAAGTTCATATTCTTCCACTGTAAAGTACTATTCGTGTTATACATTTTTTCATCCATATAAAATAAAAGTTTTCCACTATGAAGGGTCGAACACCTTTTGCATTTATGAACCCTTACAAATCGTGACCTGATTTCAAAGTTATACAAAGACTTAAAATTTTAGGTTTTTACATATGTTCAAAGACCTACAGTTCCTTAAATTGGAATATTAAATAAGTTGATAGTTAATTGATACAGTCTCCATACTGAGCATTTTCTTTTGTGTTATGGGAATGACCTGTAGATATTGTAAACCTAGGTACATCCATACTGATGTCTTCCATTCTGGTTTAAGATTTATTTCTAAACCTGTGCTTTCACATGCAGATTTACAAATTAAAAGTAATAATACATCAAAAGTGATGAGGATATATGAAATATATACCTGTAATACATAATTATTAAATGTGATATGAAACAAACATACTTTCACTTAAATTTTAAATTTTCTTTACAAATGTATAACTTGGGATGTTTGTTGAAACTGCATATCAATTTCTACTTTCCACTCTTCAACAAACTGAAACTTGACTAAAATCCAGATGCACATAATAACATGAAATATTTTTCATTGTGTTAAAACAGACTGAGGTCAGTAATACCACTACTACAAATATTTGACTCTGATCATATTATATGTCATGGTTGATACATTCCAGCGTGGAAGACGTTTTGAAGTTACGTAGTCAAGATGATCAGTGAATAAGGCAATATTACCACTATCCTGGACTGCCTGCCACAGAAAAGAGTGTGATCATTTCAAATAGAGTATTCAGGATGCTTTTTGAAAAATATATTTAATCTAGAGTATTTCAGATTAAATCGCTCTCACAAAGTTGAGGTTATTTCTTAATAATGTTACCATGAAGACTTGAACGCTATCGGTAACATTCAGTAGCTTTACTTTTCTTATATCTTATGTGAACTACTGTATTTGTTATACTACAGATTTATGCTCTTATCTGGGAATTCACAGACACTATACTATAAGATTTCCATGAATAAATATTTGTCAACCTGAAGGTTTAGAGCTTATTATTAAAAAGAGGTGATGTTTTGTCATGTATAATGGATATATTCAAGAAGTTGGGCTAAGGAAATATTTTGACAAAGTAATAAAAAATAGACATATCACCATGGTTTCTCAAGTAGTTTGTATTAAAATTGAAACATTAAATTAGAATGCACTCTCCTCTACATTCATTTTCACCTAAGTGAAAAAATAATTCAGCTAAGAGATATTACTGTAAATGTAACATTTAAGTGATTAGTCAGATTTTTATTTTTTGATGCTGAAAGCACCTACTTCATTCAATATCATGAATGAAATTAATTTTAGATTTATTTTTATTATTCTTTTGTGTGTTTTTATATTTCTATAGCTTTCACGATTAACTTGGTAGAAAAGAGCATAATATATTTATTTGATAATATTATCAGTATAAAATATGGCAAAATCTTGGTCATGGGGAAGTTTCATTGCTGCACTGGCATAACTCCATCAACTATATCCAAATTCAAGGGATGACAACACTGACAATGAAGATCACCCTGGAGGTTATTTAGAAGAAAATCTATCATCTGTAAACCTAAAGTGATAACAGCCATTAGCTACAAGGGACGTGGATGTGCTCCTTGTCAACTTTCCAAAAGAGAAAATGCATTTACTGAAAAGATAAACTGTAACTGTCAGGTAAAGAAAACAGTCTAATTACTGACAAGATTAATCAGAAGAGGTACAAAATGATTAGTGTTCTAGGATGGTTTGCAGGAATACTGGATATTTTTGTCTAAAACAAATTTAACTCAGTGTTATTTACTTTGCTTCAACAGAGAGTAAACATACCTAAAATAATGAAACCAAAAATCTCTTAAAATTGATAATTTTCTTCATTCAAAACAAAAGTCATGTATGTATGTGGACATGCTTGAAAAAACAAATGAATGACTGAAAACCTTTCTCTGCAAACAAATGCTATCTGAATTTTACAGACCTTACTGACATTTAGTCTAGTCACGCTTTCTATGATTTTTAAGAACTATTTCAGTTTTAAGTTGATCTTTTTATTCCCTAGCTTTTCCACCTATCTGAAGCCATGGTTCATTTCAGAATATCCTTAAAAGAATGTATTCTGCCTGCCACCCCTGCCTGTGTCATCTCATGTTAGTTCAGCAGCCAGCAGCTGTTGGGCATCTTGCTGTCATCTACCCTACACACATCTACTGAAGCAGAGCTGTGTTGTGACAGGAATCACTTATCACAGGCTGCTTTCCAGGTCTGCCTTTTGGATAAGCACGTTGTGTCATTTAAAGCTGATGTGAGTACAGTTTATGATTGAAGCTTATGAAACAGCTCTGAGAACCAAACATGTCTGTGGAGTGTCAATTATTTTGTTGCTTCCCTGCTAAAACATAATAGATAGATTACAAAACTGATCTCTTCCAACTGCCCAATCTATAGAAGGAAAGTGTTTAGAGTTACCAAAAGTCATTTCCATAACAAGCTTTAGATGACCCATAGCACGCATCCTGCCCCAGCTGTTAAATAAAATCTCTCCAGATTCCGTTTGCTGTGCAACTTACTTCCAGGTTGTTCCACAACTTTTTACCAGTCGTCCAAAAGGTATGATATATTGGGCTGGCCACAAAATTCGTTCAGGTTTCTGTAACATCGTGCAGAAAAACCCAAATGAACTTTTTTGGCCAACCCAATATTTTAACCAGTAGTAATATTATGGAAATTTTAGGTGAATTATATTATATTATCATGCTTCTAGAGCAAACTGAAAACAGGAAGAGGGTCTCTAATTCCTTTAAGGCGATAGGTTTTATATTTAGACCTGCTATTGGGGTAATTAGTATTGAGTTGAAACTTAAATGTATGAGAATAAATTCATTGTGTAATGGTGTTATTAATTCTTTAGAATAATAGATATTGGAATTAAATATTGAATGTGGGTCATTCCTTAATTTGCTGGGAAAACACAAAAGAAACACTGATGGTCACACAGTTTTCCCTTCTGCTATTCCTACTACTATAACTTTGTAAAATAAAGGCATTCACTATAAAACCTCTGGAATGCACTGAGATATACTACTATTTTGTGCACTCTAGCCTTTGGAACCTCATAGTTACAGATGGGAACAACATACTACTTACAGAGCTCAAGTGGGATCCATAGTCACTATACTAACAGACTTAGAGAACCATAGGTCAAATATCAGTTACATAGTCAGGTAGGTATAATATCTGCCCACTCTATAAGTTATACTTTGGAAATAAGTATTCATATTGAGCATCATATATACTCTCTCCTTTACTTTATAGTCTGGAAAAGATTCACCTTACTCTACCAGATTCTACTGTGGAAGAGTTGATATATAATAAATATAGATGTACAATGTTGTTGTTTTTTCCCCCATGGTTTCCATCATCAAATACAGAAAATTCTAGAAACTGGACTTGAGAAACAGAGAAGGTGATATAATGGGAGATGGGGTTAAAGAGTTAGAGAGAAGTCAAACAATGCAGGGGGTTTGAGGTCATAGTTGAATATCATCTTTAGCCAAAGCCAAAAGGTCAGCTTTCCATTTGTTATCATCTTGTGAGGGGATGACATAATCAGATTTAGGTAACAAAAAAGTTATTCGAATAGCAATGTATAGAATAAATTAGAAGAATGCAAAACTGCATATGAGGAGAACAGATATGACAGCAGTGTAAGAGTCCAGAAAAGAGATTATGATCACTTGGAATAGAGTAGAGGGGTAAAAAGGAAAACATAAATTTGAAAGATACCTAGGATGTAAACACCTAGCAGGTGAACAACTGCATAATGCTGTGAGAAAAACAAATGGTATCACAGATACTTTTGATGCTTTGGGCTTGATAGATAACGATGATTATGTACTCAATAGGGAAAACTGGAAACAAATTAATTTAAAGGCAGGTAGGATACAGTAATAAGGTTGGTTTAGAGCAACCAAAGAAGTACTTCTGAGATATCCAGAGGGATCTGGGAATGGTGGGTTTCATCCTGGATATTAACTGTGATTAATTCCTAGGAAAGTGGTAATCATAGTTTTAGGCAATTGTCATTTCTTAAAGAATGCATGGCATGAAAAGAGAAGAGAATTTAGGATAAAACATAATTAGCAAAATGTTTAAAGGCTGGATGGAAAATAATAAGGCAACAAAGGAGACCCAGAAGGTATAGGCAGAAAGGTAGGCATTACATTAAAAGACAGTTCACCAAAGACAAAAAAAGGAAAAAAAAAAAAAACATTTTCACAGTGATAGTACCATTGAAAGTATTGAGTGTTGCTGAGAAATCAAGGGAAAAAATATGCAATATGGAAGGTAACTCACGCAGAAATGGCATGAGTTGTTTCTATGACGTAGCTGAGGTAAAGCCAGAATGAGACAGAATAATTCAAAGAGAATTGAGAAAACCAGAAATTTGATTATAAATAGAATCAGACGGGTGTAAGAGGCCCTGAGACGGATTATTTTGTTGCAGGTCGAACAATCTTTACGGCTAAGGTAAATGATTTGACTGAGAGGAAGAGAGACAGAATATTTCAGCCAGTTTCCTAAAGGATAATGATGAACATTCAATACAAAATCTAGCACAGATTAAGAACAAATAAGCAATGTATAGTCTTCTCCTACAATATAATTAGAAGAATACAGTGAATTTCAAACTATGTGTACATGTGGAAATGCATTGCCAGATCCCTCTGGCCAGGTCCAGAGCCTAGCAGAGAGCTAGGTAGAAGTTGCACAAAAAAGAGAGGAGGTAAGAACACAGATGACATAACTCTCAGTTAAATGGAAGAGAGAGAGTTGAGGGGAGAGGAAAAGGGAGAGAGAGAGGTGCGGAAAGATATTAACAGCGAATAAAGCTAAAGCTAGGCAAAGATATGATCATTGTACTGCTCTTTAAACTTTGCTATAGTTTGAAATTTTGCAAAATAAAAACTGTGAAAAGTAAATTTGCAGCACTGCTTCATGTGTTCTATTTTAAAATGTATAATGATAATATAGTGTCTTGCCATTAAATCAATGTTTACTTCTTTTCCTTAATAAGCATATAATGACCAAATTAACCTGTGAAGTATTTTCCAATAGTTTTATATTGCTAATTTTGTCCATTTTATTACAAATAATAGTATTATTAATGTGATTTTAATATTTCTATTTCTAATATCAATTTATAAATTACACTCCTATTCTCAAAGAACCTTTTTAATCAGTAAAATAGAATTAATTTTGGTTTTGGTACATTGCTCTGTAAAATAATTACAGTTTGTAAAATAAGCCAAGGATTATCACGTATACCTCCACCTCCACACATATGGATAAAAAGAAAATCTGGTCTCTCTGACCTACATATCACGGAGCAAACAGTTTTTCAATAATTTCCATCTTCATAGGCTCATCTGTCATTATGACTTCTTAGGAAAGGTTGTTTATTTGTGAAACAGACCATGTTCACAAGTCCCTAGGAATAAATTCAAATAATCCTTTACATGTTTCCAACTCACTGTGCACAACAGACTGAAATGTTGAGAAACATCTAAGCTGAATTCGGTCCCTTCAGTGTTCAATCAATCTTATGAAGTGCTGAGGTTTTAAATAAATAAATACAATTCTTTAAGTGAAGTAATAAGATGAAATAAAATCATCCCCACACAAGCTCCTTACAGCCCACTGTGCTTATAAAACTATTTTATTAAAAGCTTCAGTAATGTTTTAACCATTAAGGAAGAATGTATTTCTACTTAACAAAAGCTATTGTGATATCAATTCATGAACAACTTAATGCTTCGAACCAGTCCAGAATAGGGTGTCTGGGGTTTTGTAAGTCTCTTTGCTTTTCCTTCCTGTGTATATGTTTGAGTGATACAACAATTTGAAGCGGGAAGAAATTATTTCATGGGACCTTGATCTCACCATGATAATCATAGTGAAAGCAGTCACAGGCTTAAATCCTAAGGGGTCAACTGCACAGTTCCAGCTTTAGTGTTAGATACATTAATACTGTGTGCATGGCTCTGTGGGAGACTTTGAATGCATTCTTCAAGATGGCTATGACACAAGTGTCTCCAATTGTGAAAAATAATGGTACATTTTCAAGGAATAGCAGGACTGTTTTTCTTCCTTGGGAGAAATACCAATTGAAATACTGAACAAATAATACTAGTAAAATTCTCAATATTGGAGAGCTGAGAATGGTGAAACATTAGACTCTTTGCCAAAAGCCAGTACAGAGTAATATGTATGTGTTTATGTAATATTTAATTTAACAATATTTATATACATATATACCTACATATATTTATATGTATAATATATAACATTATATATAATTATACACACACACACACATACACACATAATGAGAGGCTACCTCTCACTAAACCTAGCAATAATGTAGGAAGGAAAGTCAAAGCGATTATATGTGATATGTAGGTTGCACAGTGAATTGCTACACTGAGTGCTCTTCACCTGGGAATCTTTGTGAATTCTACATTAAGCATTGGGAGGTACAGTACCTGTAAAATCATATCCTATAGCCCCAAGGGGAGTTAAGAAAAACCTGGGTGATTATGAAATAATCTGATAGAATATCTTTCCTTAAAATCTCACAAGGTTTTAAAATATATGTATATTAATGCCAGCGAAACTCATTTAGCAGAAACCTTTATTATCTCATAAGCAAACTGTCTTCTCTAAATATTCAGGGTTCAATTTATGGATGATAAATCACATGTGGCACTTAGGTATACTTTATTCTCTAAGAGTATATCCAAAATTGCTTATTTCATTAACATGATCATTCCACACACTAACTACTCACTAGAGAAATAGCTTACATTTAAGATGTCATAATATGCATGACCTTTTCACAGAATATAAACATGTGAAGCTAAAGCAAAATGCAATGATGAGCAATACAAATTAGTATGTTTCAAGTACAAAGTGACTAGCAGAAATGCTGAATTCTTAAAATGGCCCATAAATATAATACAGAAGCTGTAAAATTTTCTATTTCAATTTAGCTTAACCTAAACTTTCATGACTTCCATTTCCTCAGTAGTAATATTACTTCTTAGTGGAAGATAAAGGAAAGACGTTATATCCATTGATAGTCAATGGTTAAGAAGTTCAAACTGAGAACTTTCAAACTATTATATTACTAATTTATTTGAAATAACACTAATAACCTATTATGTTTTAACAAAAATAACATTTTTAATGAAAAGTGGCAATATGTCCCAGAAAAATAATTGTGAGGGAAAAAAAACATTTTTATGTTTTTGCAGATTTCTTTAATGTCTAGCTAAATAGAAGACAACTAGAATTCTATTTCCATATGCCATCTATTGTGAATTCATACTCCTTATAGCCTCTGGAAAATTCAACTCCATGCTCTTGAGAGAACGAAAGTGGAAAGGCAAATAACGTTTTAGGGTTATTTGAAAAAGTTTAACCTTGCTGATCCTCTCAAAAACCTCAGAGAACCCCAGAGGTCTCCAAACCATATTTTAGGAACTGCCACCCCAGGAAACAAGTTTAATGATATATCCAACATTTGTTGCTCCACATTTGTTTCTTCCTTTGGGCACATGTTCTCTAGGACATATAAAGTTACAAGAAGAGGGTTTTTTGCTTTCCATCCAACTTGATCTAAATTGTAATGATCCAAACCTTAAGAGAAATGAAACTCAGTCCCGATCATCAAATGGAAGTAAACAGTAAATAATCCAACTTACTTGTTCATTTAGGCACTAAATTTTACTAAAAAGAGATTCTCTCTCAGCTAAAGACATTTAAGACTATGGAAACAAGGATAGTTATTATTATTAATTTTTAATAGACACAAATTTATTATCTTACAGTTCAGAAGTCTAGCCGAGCTGTCTTCCCTTCTGGAAAATCTAAGAATTGGTTTTCTCGTTCCTTCCAGCTTCTAAGGGCTGCTGCACTCCTTGGCTCATTGACTACCTTCTTCATCTTCAAAGCCAGCAGCACTGCCTCTCTCTGGCCTTGCTTCTGCCATTTACACTTCTTCCTTTGACTCTTCTGCCTTCCACTTCCACTCTTAAAAACCCTTGCTCTTACATTGGGCCCACCTGAATAATCCAGGCTAAACTCCGTATTTTAAAACCAGTTAATTAGCAACCTTAATTCCGTCTGCAACTGTACAGTAATTCCCCTTGGCCATGTAACCTAACGTATTCACAGGTTCTGGGAATTAGGACATGGATATCTCTGTGGAGCCATAATTCTGCCTGCCACAGTGCCCATACTTGTAATCAATACACTGTCAGAATCACACTGCTCTGGGGGCTTCTCTGGTGGTGCAGTGGTTAACAATCCACCTGCCAATGCAGGGGACAAGGGTTCAAGCCCTGGTCCGGGAAGACCCCACGTGCCGCGGAGCAACTAAGCCCATGTACCACTACTGAGCCTGCGCTCTAGAGCCCGCGTGCCACAAGTACTGAGCCTGTGTGCCACAACTACTGAAGTCTGCGCACCTAGAGCCCGTGTTCCGCAACAAGAGAAGCCACCACAATGAGAAGCCCGTGCACCACAACAAAGAGTAGCCCCCGCTCGCCACAACTAGAGAAAGCTCGCGCACAGCAACAAAGACCCAACACAGCAAAAAAAAAAAAAAGAAATCACACTGATCTGTTAGGGTTCAGAGTTTATTATGATTTAAAGCTAATTCTGTACTAAGCAACATAACTTTGCTAAATTAGGTGAATGGTTTAATTTAACTAAGTAGAACAAAGTGGTTGAATCAACCAAATGAACAATTCACTAATTTAACTAGGTCTTAAAGGGAAATAAGCCAATAAGAGTACCACCTTCCTCTTCCCTTACAAGGGACAGTTATTTTTTAAACTATAAGCCAAGTAAAGAAATGATGATGTACTTTGGCAAGCAAATGACAAAGCAGGAGAAGCCATAGTTCTTCAAAGCAAGAACAATTAGTAATAGAGAATCAGCTGAGAAGATGCTGCCAGCAGGTAGGTAATTTTCATCTTCTCTCTGGATTAATCAAGACGGCGAAGTTTGGCACACAACACTGATTCATCAATTATTTCTCTTGGGGCTTCTTTTTTTTTAAATTGGTGTATAGTTGCTTTACAATGTTGCATTAGTTTCTGCTGTACAGCGAAGTGAATCAACTATATGTATAAATATATCCCCCCTTTTTTGGATTTCCTTCCCATTTGGATTTTCCTTCCCACAGAGCACTGAGCAGAGTTACCTGTGCTATACAGCAGGTCCTCTTCAGTTATTTATTTCATACATAGTAGTGTATATATGTCAATCCCAATCTCCCAATTCATCCCACCACCAACCCTTTCCCCCCTTGGTATCCGTAAATTTGTTCTCTATGTCTGTGTCTCTATTTCTGCTTTGCAAATAGGTTCATCTGTACCATTTTTCTACATTCCACATATATGCATTAACATACGATATTTGTTTTTCTCTTTCTAATTTACTTCACTTTGTATGACAGTCTCTAGGTCCATCCACATCTCTACAAATGACCCAATTTCATTCCTTTAATGGCTGAGTAATATTCCATTGTATATATGTGTCACATCTTCTTTATCCATTCATCCATCAATGGACATTTAGGTTGCTCCCATGTCCTGGCTTATTGTACATAGTGCTGCAATGAACAATGGGGTGCATGCGTCTTTTTGAATTATGGTTTTCTCAGAGTATATATGCCCAGCAGTGGGATTGCTGGGCCATATGTTATTTTATTTTTAGTTTTTTAAGGAACCTCCATACTATTCTCCATAGTGGCTGTATCAATTTACATTCCCACCAACAGTGCAAGAGGATTCCCTTTTCTCCACATCCTCTCCAGCATTTATTATCTGTAGATTTTTTTTGCTGATGGCCATTCTGATCGGTTTGAGGTGATACCTCATTGTAGTTTTGATCTGCATTTCTCTAATAATTAGTAAGGTTGAGCGTCTTTTCATGTGTTTGTTGACCATCTGTATGTCTTCTTTAGAGAAATGTCTGTTTAGGTTTTCAGCCAATTCATCTCCAAAATATATAAACAGCTCATGTAGCTCAATATCAAAAAAACAAACAACCCAATCAAACAGCGGGGGCTGGGGCTTCCCTGGTGGCACAGTGGTTGGGAGTCCACCTGCCGATGCAGGGGACACGGGTTTGTGCCCCGGTCCGGGAAGATCCCACGTGCCACGGAGCAGCTGGGCCCGTGAGCCATGGCCGCTGAGCCTGCGCGTCCGGAGCCTGTGCTCCGCAACGGGAGAGGCCACAACAGTGAGAGGCCCGCGTACCGCAAAAAAAAAAAAAAAAAAGTGGGGGCTGGGCTTCCCTGGTGGCACAATGGTTAAGAATCCGCCTGCCAATGCAGGGGTTCGAGCCCTGGTCAGAGAAGATCCCACATGCCGTGGAGTAACTAAGCCCGTGCGCCACAGCTACTGAGCCTGTGCTCTAGAGCCTGCGAGCCACAACTACTGAAGCCCGCACACCTAGAGCCCGTGCTCCGCAGCAAAAGAAGCCACCGCAGTGAGAAGCCTGCGCGCCGCAATGAAGAGTGGCCCCCGCTCGCCGCAACTAGAGAAAGCCCACATGCAGCAACAAAGATCCAACAGAGCCATAAATAAATAAATAAATAAACAAACAAACAAACCAAAGCTGAGATTATTAAAAAAAAAAAAAAAAGTGGGGGCTTCATTTAAGATATACTGAGAGTTGCACATGAGAGCTGGGGTTCACTGGGGATTTAAACAGTACAGATGAAGAGAGAGCTGTCACCATTATTCAGTCAGACTTCCGATGGATGTTTACTGAGTGCCTACTTTGATTCAGGTACTCTTCTAAGGAATAGTATAGAAACATCAAGGAGTTTTTATTTCATCAAGTATTGACCCAATTTAGTTCACAATTGCTAATAGTAGGATCTAAACTATAAAGTTAAAAATAGACACTCAGAAATAATTCACTAAACAAGTGAAGGACTTAAAAAATCATATAATACTTACAGATGCTTCCTTATCACCTTTGTTTCTTAGTGTCGAAAAAAAATAATCAAATTTCCTATAACGATTGCAGTTGCCATAGATTAAAACTGTTAGATAAACAGGCAATTAATTAGCTTTTAACAGAGCTTTCAATAGGATCTCATATTGATGTGGAAAAATTTAATTTCTAATTTCATCAAAAATATAAAGAGCCTCCTCTCCCTGGAAGACAAAAATATCACCCAGCCCTGATTTTTTTTAAAAAGGGATAGAAAAAATGGGCTTTTAAGAACAATTTACTTTTTTACATATAGTTCCTATAAAATAGAGACTTCATTTTATTAATTAAGATTCAAAACAATATAATGCATAAAGAAGAATAAGATCTCAAAAACATAAAGTTGAGAAACATGTATAAAAATCTTTCATAGTCTCACCAGATATACTGAAAACATAAAATGTAGCATATAATTATTCAACAATACTGAAAAGATATAAATATGCAGCCAAAAGCAATGAAGGTTTGCTTTTATAAAAAATAAAGAATAAGGGAAGAAAATTTGATTATAGTATCAATAATTTATACTAATAATTTACCGATAAACCTACAACTTTCAGGTTGAACTTCTACACAACTGACACAACTGTGTTCAGTTAGTGATTATTTATCTCATGGTTAGATAGTTATATATATATGTACATATGTAACATATATACATGTATATATTCAAATTAATTTATAGTCACGCCCTACATGCAAAATACAGTGAATATACCATATTACAGAGCAACTTAGATTGTAATTGAAAAGTAAATTTAGAATTCATAAAATGAAGTTGAATAAATGAATTTTTAGACATCAATTTAGAAAGATTTTGAAATATGAGTGTGTTTGTTAAGACTAATGAGTAGGCTCAATTAATTCCAGACTGTTTTCTATTCTCTAACTTAATCAAGTTCTTTCATAATAAAATTCTTTTGTCTTGGACTCTCATGCTTTCTACTTTTGTACTTATTTGAATTTTATGCATCCTTGGAAAATCAGATCATAATAGTCATGGAAGATATCTATGTCTTCTTCTTTGACATATTTAAATTATTTTCACTTAACTGGGTTTCTAACTCAAAAGCATTGTTATATAAGATATGAGGACATAACCTAAGACATGTGGTAAGCTTGAAATAATGTTTTGAGGAAGAGCAGGTTGAGAATGCAAATCAAAATAAAAAAGTAAGTTTCTGTACAGTATGGAGAAATCATTGCTTCCTCTATTTCTAATGTGTATCTGTCATTTCATGCTTTCTTTTTTTCTCATCATTTTTTCATTTTAGAACTGCCCCTCCCCAGCTACAGTGGTTTAATCAGAACTACCGATTAGTCACCTTCACATTTCACTGTCACAATGATGAAACCTCTTGGGCATTCCCATCAAGGAATCACATCTCCCTGGATAGAGTTTTACTCAGGGGTAGAGAGACATAACACAAGCATGGAAATCCAGCCAGAGAAATCAACACCACAGCAAAAAGAATCTCAGAACTTCTCAGTGATCTTCAACTTTAGGTACTATGTTAAGCTGTCACTGACTATTTTTAGGGCTACCTGAAGAGAAGAGGCCCGAGAATGAAATCAACAAAGAACTATTATATGAAAATATACAAATATGTGATGACATAGCATGAGCACCTGGAATCAGATATACTTGAAATTAGGTTTATCCATGGAATTTTCAATATCAGGTGATAAATTTCTATTTTGTGCATATGTAGTTGTGAGTTGCAAATGTAAGTGTTCTGCCTAAATAAGAGTTCATTATAAATATTATGCTAATGGATAAATGGCTAGTCTCTTCCTGGTGAGGTATCATATTGGATGTTAAGACAGAGATGCCTTCACAAGCAAATTGAGCAGTCAGCAGCAGTGGTATCAGCTTAGATTCACATTATTGAATTCATGCATAGTTTCTACCCTTGACACATTGAGGGCTTTGTTCATGAGCCCAAAAAATAATCACTGGACGCCCTTGGAGGCTGGAGGCTTGCTATCTACAGAATTGATCATTGTGGCATTCTGGTTATTAAGAAGACTTTCGTCCATAGAAGACTTCTGTGACACTCACATAAGAAACAATATCCTCTGGATTTGGGATAATTAGAGAGGTTCTTCAACAGAAGCTTCCTCAAATCTCCTATTTAAGCATCTTCCAATTTTGCTTCTTAATAACCCTTGCCTATCTAGCCAGAGTATTGGAACTGATCAAGAATCAGTAGAGGTAGCACTTCCCTGGTGGTGCAGTGGTTAAGAATCTGCCTGCCAATGCAGGGGACAAGGGTTCAAGCCCTGTTCCAGGAAGATCCCACATGCCGTGGAGCAACTAAGCCCATGCGCCACAACTACTGAGCCTGTGCTCTAGAGCCCACAAGCCATCAACTACTGAAGCCTGCACGCCTAGAGCCCGTGCTCTGCAACAAAAGAAGCCACCACAATGAGAAGCCACCACAATGAGAAGCCCGCGCACCGCAACAAAGAGTAGCCCATGCGCACCGCAACTAGAGAAAGCCCAAGCGCAAAAAGGAAGACCCAACACAGCCAAAAATAAATAAATAAAATAAACAAATTTATTTAAAAAAAAAGAATCAGTAGAGGTGCTAACGTCAATCTATTTCTCTTTCTGGGTGAATCTGAAAATTAGATTCATAGCCTACAGTACTGACATAGGGGAAGGGGGGGGTTTCTTTCTCTATGGTCTTTCTGTGCCAATACTGAGTGTTAATATCATGATGATCTGCTTCCCTTTGGTATCTGCATATTATTTGTGGCCTCTTGTATATCTGATTCAGACTTTCCAGTGTGTGTTTGTGTGTGTGCGTGCTGTGTGTGTGCATCAACTGGTTACAGGGAATAGCTATAAAGTAATATACAGTGGTGGAAAGAAGAATAGCTGTGTGGCCCACCAAGGACTATTTCTCATTCCTAGTGGTAAAGTGCTAAAAGTAAAGCAACTTTTTCTCCAGTCCGTAAGCAACATTTTATCCTTAGATGTTTGGACTCCCAGGTCCCTCACTGGTGTGACAAACTGTATTTTGGTGGAATATATCTATTGCCATCAGTTATACATGGATCTTAACAAGACAGTTAGGGTCTTTGATACTTTATGCTAGTCAGGCTTTTTGTACCAGCATAACTGAAGTTGGACTACCTTTGAGAGAAAATGGTAAAGTCACAGTACTGTTTTAACTTAGTGAAAGCTACTTGATTTTATATATCTATGTATGTAATCACATTGATATTCATAATATTGAAAGCTGCACCTAAGTGCCAAGCTTCTATTAAATCCTTAGAGATTCAACTTCACATAAACAAGCATCTAGTCATCTCTGAAAAGTTGGAGATTTCCCTTTCCATAGTAAATGACCATGGATACAATTAAAGGAGACCTGAAGAATGTATGTTATGAATTTGGGGGATTATAACAGGGAATCTGCCTTTCTTTCATTCAAGATGCTATCTCTCTATACGCTAATTAGTTCTGGAAATTGGATGAGGTCAGGACCACTGAATACGAAACTGCATTTTAACACAGGCACGGAGAAGGACAGCAGATATGTTTCACTAAAAGACAGCGTTTTTAAAAAGTTTTTATTATATAAATCAAGCAGAGCTTTGGTGTATTATCATTCAGTTTCTCAGAAACTTATTATTCATTAACTTCAGGGAGAGATCTCTTTGGGCAAGACCCCTGATACTAAAACCTTTTGTCCCATGGATAAGCAGATGGTCAGCACCTGAGAGCTCATAGAAATTCAGAATCTCAGACCGCACCCCCAACCTACTCAATCTGAATCTGCATTTTAACATTATATGCAGGTAATTCAGTTGCCTATTAAGCAAATGAGAAGCACTGGATTAGACTATTACATTAAACTTTTATGCCACTTGGATGTTTACTTTGATAAACATTCCTATACTTTATATCTGATGATTCAGTTTCATGACTCTGAGCTTCCCTTATCCTTGCTGATATCAGGAAAATCACTTCATTTGCAGATTTTCCAACTACCACTCCAAATGTAGAAAAGTCATATACAAGTGATTGTTGTTGTTGTTGTTATAAAATCCTAGTATTTCCTGCATGAGTGAAAGTAAATCTTTAGGACTCTGTGGAAACACATATGACGGAGTGAGTAAATAGAAGGCATTACTGAAAGGCCATCTTTCTCCTCTCTACTGTACCATGGGCTTTCTGGCCTCTTGTTATAATTATCAAGGGCCAGAATTTTGTCCAGATTTATATATGTTCAGTTCAAGCTAAATTTACATTCCATTCTCTTTGGCGAAGTACCTTAAAATCCATCCTCACAACTATTCCCTGAATTTCCATTTATATAAATTAGTAAATCTTTGCATTCTATTTGAGTATAATCCCTCCCTTCCTTATGTTAGTTTCATATTATACCACCTGGCTAGGTTGAGTTTGCATTCTGATTGGCAATCAGTAACAGTAAAGGAAAATCTTTCTTAGGAAACTGAGGCACAGAGGAAAATGCTTTAAAGATACTGAAAAAAACAAATAAATAAATAAAGATACTGAACATTTCAGTCAGATATTTTCCAGTGTCTTCAATTTTTCCAGATGTGCTTATTGTAACTGCTGGACACATTTTTTTCTAATCAATATATTTACTGACACATAAAAGACATGGCAAAGCCATGCATTCAACTAATGTTAAAATTCAGTATCACACATTAAATTTCTGAGCTTAGTTTTCACCACTCAGCTACAAAGAGCAAATCACTGTCTTCTGGAGACCACGAAAGATCTTGCATATCATTCTATATTTTGATGAACTTTGAAATTACAGCTTTATTCCCACACTTTAAATTATCATTGCTCCCTGAAGTAGGCAGCTTAATCTCCAGTGCTTGCATTCTTCATTTCATGTAAGTTTGTCTATGACAGCAGCTATTTACTTCCAGAAAATATTTATTTGGTGGGTACATGAATGTCCATTGTTTATAACTATACTCATTCATTAATGTATTCATTATGCTGATGGTATACTACTTAGATTTATTCAACCCGTCCATTCAACAAATGTTTTTGGGGAACTAAGTACGTGCTAGATGCTATTGTAAGCACACAGAATTTATCAGTAGACAGATTCTTTTGGTTAGAGAAACTCAGAAAGGAGTCACAAAGAACAGAAACTATAATTAAGTGAGCATATAATGGAAACTCTATTGGAATAGCAAAGAGTATGAAAGGATGAAGGACACAACAAAGTTCCAGGAAGGGCAGGAACTTGATGAGCTGAAAGAAATCTCAGAAATGAGAAGAAAAAAATTTTGGCTAATGGGGCTGATGGGGCTGTTTGATAATTCAGCAATATCTACTTTCTTTGCTGTATGCTTCTGCTCAGAAAAGGTAATACTTATTTAATATATAAAAAATAAGTTTGTCAAAAATATAGTACAAGCTAACATTAAGAATTTGTGGCCATTTTTTTTCCCCTTAGGTTCATTCTAGCCCATCCACATGGCTCAATGACAGAAAACGTTTATAGCAAGGGACCTTAAGAAAAAAAAAATGCAATCATTTCCTTAAATATTTGGCTTCAATCACTCAGTTCTCTCATTGTTCCATCACAGGGCTCAGAGAAAACAATGAGGGATTCATTATCTTTGGCTCTATTCATCATAAAATAGAAATATACACTATACATATATGATGATTTTTGGTCACTTCCATCTTGAGGATTTGTAAGTTATTCTGAGCTAAAATAATAAAGCCTAACTTTCAAAAAGAGTGAAAAACACCATAAAATTCCAGTAAAGAAAATTCCCAATCAAAGGCTAAGAAATATATTAGTATTTTTTAACCTATTTCTCCATAAAAACAAATTTAAGATGTTTTTAATTTCCAATCATAAAATCAGAAAGAATTTTTTTCTCTTTTTATTATAAACTACTTGAAAAAGTGAAAAATCAAAATATGACATGCAAAATATAGTCTTCACTAAAATGATTTGAACACACTTGCTTTATTTCTTTCTCCTATTATCTTTAAGTAATTAAATAATACAAATATAACTAAAACCCTGCTACCCATCACTTCTAATTTTCCCTCACCTCCCAAGAGACAATCATTATTTGAAATTAGTGTACAGCCATCCTATGGATATTTATAATGGTATTATATACGTTTTAATCCAAACAAAAATATACTGCCATTTAGTATGTCTTTATACATTAAATAATTTGCATCAAGTGTAGCATCATGTTCTGCAATTACCTTTATAAAATTATATTTCCAGGATTTATCCATACATGAATGTGCACACCTACAATACTTACTTTCTCTGTTGTACAATATCTCATCTTAGAGATCATTTATGGGCTCATTATATTACTGAAAAATAGCTTTTCTATCATGTTTTATTTCTACAGTTAGTCCTTCACAGAATGAGTTTAATTGCAACTTTTTCGTATGTACAATGGCTCCTCTAGAACAGAACCAACCGTGGAATTGCTGTGGCAAGGTTTGGGCATTGGACTTTTTTTTTTCCAAAATGTAATGCAATTTTTAACTATATTTCACTCATGAAATAATTATAATTTATAGATATTTATACAGATTAAATATCTATAAATTATATAAATTATACATATAATTTATAATTATTTTATTGATAAATGTTTATTAGGTTTATTTATGTCAATCAAGCTTTGCACCATTCTCCTAAATTTATTCTAAGAAAGTTGATATTTGAATGCTATATAAGTGGTTTCAAAGTTGGTAAAATGTTCACTTTTTAGAATGCTAATAGTTATTCAGTAGATTATTTTGAATTTCCATCATATACAATCCTATTATCTATAGATCATAGCAGTCTGGTTTCTTTATTTCCTAACCATATAACTTTTAATTTTTTCTTACTTTACTGTACTAATTAGAAAAACTGCATAATTTAAAGAGAAGTGGCAACTGTGGATATCTTTGACTCATTCCCAATCTTACAGGTAAACTTTCAATCCTTTACAACTATTTGTTGGCTGTGTCTTTTTTTCTCTCCCCTTTAATTTTTCATCTGTTTTATTTTTATAGATGAATTTCCATCCCTAACCTTCTAAGATTTATTTTCATAAAATGAATGTTTAATGTATTAAAGGCCTTTAAGACCTGTGATGCATTTATTAATTTGATCGTGTAACTTTCTCTTTTAACTTATTAACATGCTATCTTGCATTAGTATATTTTCTAATGTGAAACCAACTTATTTCACAATTAGAACTTCATTGGCCAATGATGCATGAGATATGTGTGTGTGTGTGTGACTGACTGAATGAGTTTGCTAATATTTGCAGGGTTTTAATTTTACATTAATAGAAATTATTTTATAATTTTTATTGTGCTTATTTGAGAACATTCTTTAAAATAAATGTATTTATTTATTTTTGGCTGCATTGTGTCTCTGTTGCTGTGCACGGGCTCTTCTCTAGTTGTAGAGAATGGGGGCTACTTTATGTTGCAGTGCACGGGCTTCTCATTGTGGTGCACGGGCTTCTCATTGCAGTGGCTTCTCTTGTTGTGGAGCACAGGCTCTAGGCGCACGGGCTTCAGTAGTTCTGGCGCGCGAGCCCAGTAGTTGTGGCGCACGGGCTTAGTTGCTCCACGGCACATGGGATCTTCCCGGACCAGGGCTCGAATCCGTGTCCCCTGCGTTGGCAGGCGGATTCTTAACCAGAGCCACCAGGGAAGTCCTGAGAACGTTTCTTATTTTCAATTTTTTAGATTTTTTGAGATATGTGTAATGCTTCTGTGAAATTTTCTTAAAACATGGATGTAAAAGAAACTGACTCTTTTTTGTGAATTTGTATATATGTTGGTGGGTATATTTTAAGCTACTAATTCATTTTCCCAATATTATGCTTCCAATTGAGTTGTATATATTTATATAGTTTTAAATTTTTCCTTGAGTTAGATTAAGGTATATGTCTTATGGTATCAGTTTTGTGTTAACTCAAATGGTTGAATTATCAAAGCAGACTCAGTATAAATCATAAATCTTACCCAGCACCAATGTTTATGAAAGATTCAAATGATAAGGCAAGCCCCAGAAACATATGACACATTATTTTCCTTAAGGATCAAGAAACTGCCAAACGCAATTTCCCAAAATTTGTATTTCTCTTGTATTGGATCTCTTTTTTGTTTCAAGTTAACAGGAGAGATTTGAGCAATGTATGAGAAAACACTGACATGAATGAAGCCATTTAATTTGACTCCATTTGAGATCCCACTAATTATATGGCTTATGTGCCTACCCCTCATCATCCAGGTTAGCCCTGCTACATAAAATCCAGGAAGTCCAGGTTTGTTCTTGTTTTTGTTTTTAATAAGCAATCAAGAGAAATCAGATATATCATGCTACATATAATTTGTAGATAGGGGCTCCTGGAATTTTCCACTATTAAATACCGGTAACATGTTTAAAAAGTGATCTTCTTAGGGTTGTTGAAATGTTAACAAGGATGGTTTTCATTCAGGTCGTTCATTCCCTCCAGCATCTCCCAGCCGTGGAGAGGTGAGTCACAGGCCCTTCCCCACAGCTGACCTCAATCAAGTTTTCCTCGCCACATATTTCTCAGGTATCTTTTCACACAAGTTATGAAAAGGTATTTCATCTTATCTTACAAGATATTCTATGATATTTCATATTAAATAATAACCTACTAAGCCCCTGATGATGGCTTGGACTTGAGCCATCCAACAGAGAATGGTAATTAGCTCTACATAACGTATTCTTGCAACCATATCCATCTTTCACAGAACTTTGGATGTTCTCTTATTCTTTTATTCCAACATCAATAGCTATTTGAACTTTTATACATGTATTGATGAGGAGATGTAATTATGTGTTTAGATTTTCTAAGACCTATTTCATGTGTTTTTTTCCTGCCCTATTATTTTCCCTAGCTGTCAAATCAGTTGGGGGCTTCAAACTGGCCCCCTGAAATCTTTTCTAATGCTGGGAATCACTAGCTACATATGTTTAATCACATCAAGTAAGGTAATTTTTAACACACCATATATTATTTAACTTATAGTATCACTTACATTACTTCCCAACAGAAATCTCTTTACTTACCCCCCATCTTCAGTGATAGGGGATGTAAGTAGAGGATATTATTCATAAAATTCTGTACCCCATTTGGTTTATGGACATAAACCAAATGGGGTTTGGTTTTGTACCCCAGGTATCATGCACAAGTTTTTAGTGACATCAATTTCCAAGTATCATTACATAATATCCCCTTTAGGATAGGGAGAGACTGTATTGGTAATTTACTTGTTTTATCTCTACCACAAGACAGACATGTTAACCTTTTTAGCCATGGTGTCCATGTCATTAGAAAATAAGAATGAGGCCACACTATCCAGTGGCATCCTTCCTATAAATTCACCCTGGTAACTTGAGCTTCTAGCACTAACCTATAGGGACATTTGTACTGTTTTCCAAGTTTGGATATTTGAAAGCCCTCACCAGACTCCACAGAGTACATTCATGTAAGTCTTTTCATTTAAAGGTGAAGGATACAGTGAAGTGAATGAGAGAGAGATCACAAGCAATAATCTGAGGTTCGAGAGACATCCCACAGCACAAGCTCCACATGGGTCCATATTTTGCGTTCCTGAACCACACTGAGTCTCTGGCTTGAACTACTTAGATCTGTGGCGGGAATCCTGACTTGAAGAGAACAGCCAGAAAAAGCTCTCAGTGGCCCTTTAAGTAACAGACAGGGTTTTCAAACCCACTAGCCCAGATGCAAATCAACAGTAAAGAAGCTAACGCTGGGGATCAACAGAGGCTTCAGACTCTAAACAGCGTATCATAAATCCCTCTGCACTCATCTCGGCCAAGAGTGAAAAATCAGATATCCAGACATCCCCAGAGAAAAAAAGAGAACATTCCCACTTCAGCTGTAAATCAACTCTGTAACCACATTAAATTTTAGAATGATCAAAATATCCAACAGTTCCTCCTGGGCGAGCTTGCAGCTCTCTTCAGGCAAGGTTGACAGTTGTGATAAAGTATCAACTCGGGTGACACATTCAGTCCTCTTGTATTTTATTAATCTCCCAAGCTTACTGCCAACTATGGCCAATATCTTAGAAAAGATCTAATGATCAAGCTAGAGCTTGGTGATCACCATGAGGACGCAGGAAGAACTTCTTCCTGTGCTTCTGCTGCAAGGGCTTTATCACTCCAACTTCTTGTACAAGGCCAGGCATATAATAGGCACTGATAAATATCTGTTTGCTTAATATAAAAATTACTTATCTGTTTGCTTAATATAAAATTACTTGCTTAATAAAAAAATAATAAAAATTAGGGAGCGGCCCTAATGAGTAAGCAAGTCTATTTAATTCGATAATTTGTATCCAGAATGTAAGTTTTGTTTTATATAGTAATCTGAGAACAGGTCTAAAATGTTGGCACAATGGCACCTGGGTTAATCCCCTACACGTACTGTTGACATTGTATAACCCTGGCTCGAGTACACTTTGAGTATTCATGTGCACACAAAACCATATCTTGAGTAGACCACATGCACAAAAAGCTACTGTGTACTCCATATAACAGTTACTTGGGGATACTCTAGCCTCAGGCACGACTCAGTCTGTGTGTGGCTCCTCAGAAGCATCAAAGGAGAGTCAACAGTGCTTATATGGCCACCATACCACTCCTCAGCCACTCTGCTTAGGACTACAAAATAATACCTCCTCCATCTCTAAATAAGTAGGGCACAGTTCCACCCATTGTGCAAACTGAACTTGCTTTCTTTTACCAGAGTTTGATGAACTGTAGGATATATCAAAGCCAATTTCAAGAAAGCAAGGCAAAGCTCCATCTGGGAGCTCCCAACAGAGAATCAAGCAGCTTGTTTGGTGGTGGCTGGGAGATGATCATAGGATTCAGAAACAGAGCAATGAGCAGGCAGACCCTCAGAGGGCTCTGTCATAACACTTCAGGCAATCTGTTTATGTATGTGGCAAATTCCCCCTGACCTTCTCTTTCATGATCTTGAATATGACATTTCCATTTTATCAATGCGGTCTGCAGATCAGTTTCTTGTGTACTTGAATGTTTCCCTTACATTACCCAAAACACTCTAGGTATTACCTGTCTCAGGATTATTTTATGTACTTCCATGGTGGGGGCATTTTCTACAAATATTCAATAAAAAGCTAGCAAGTATCTTTCAAAGGACTATAATGAATGGCTGCATCAGGCAGCTTTTGAATCTAAAACCCCAATGGTCTCTGCTGAGTAGCATTATTCAATTTCTGCCAAAGTCTCGTGCTATGCTTTTCAGTCGAAGACACTTTTAAAATCATCTGAAAAGTCAGGTCATAAGATCCCAATGGGAATTCTTGGCCACAAACCTTTATGAAGAATTTAATGCCTGTTTCTGCTCAAAGCCCCATTCAAATCCATACCTCTTTCTGGTGACTTCGTGAATAGAGGCCAGCAGTATCCCTAAGTGAGCAGTGTGGTTTTGCCCAAATCCAAACAGTCTCATCTGTCTCTGGGGTTCTTGTTTAGTGACACTGTCAGTAATAAATAATAATTTATGTCTCACAGTACAAGGGATATTCCTAGTTACTCCCACCCATGTGGTTGGCAAACATTTCACAGACTGGGTCGGACCTTGAATTTAGCTGATATGTGAGCCACTCCCTCGTGGTGTTATGGGAGACTAAGTTCTTAAATCCTGTGATTCTTCCTCTAAGGAATTATTATATCAGCATTGTAGTACATAAACTTACTTTTGAAGGTCATCAAGTCCAAATCCCATTGCAAGTCCAAGATCGAGGTGCAGGCAGATTTGGTGTCTGGTGAGAGCCCACTTCCTGGTTCACAGCCGGCGATGATCTGCTCTGTCCTCACATGGTGGAAGGGGCAAGGGAGTTTTCTAGGGCAGTCTTTTTTTTTAATTGAAGTATAGTTGATTTACAGTGCTGTGCCAATCTCTGCAGTACAGAAAAGTGACTCAGTTATACAGATGTATACATTCTTTTTCAATATTCTTTTCCATTATGGTTTATCACAGGATATTGAATATTCCCTGTGCTAGACATGAGGACCTTTTTGTATATCCATTCTAAATGTAATAGTTTGCATCTACCAACCCCAAACTCCCAGTCCATCCCTCTCCCTCCCCACTCCCCCTTGGCAACCACAAGTCTGTTGTCTATGTCTATGAATCTGTTTCCCTCACACTAGTCAGAATGGCCATCATTAAAAAGTCTACAAATAACAAATGCTGGAGAGGGTGTGGAGAAAAGGGAACCTCCTACACTGTTGGTGGGAATGTAAGTTGGTACAGCCACTATGGAAAACAGTGTGGAGGCTCCTCAGAAAACTAAAAATAGGTCAGCTTTTATAGGGTCACTAATCCCATTCATGAGAGCTCCATCCTCATTGCCTAATTACCTCTTAAAGACTCGACCTTCTAATACCCTCATCTTGGGAGTTAGGTTTCAACATAGGGATTTTTAAGGGACACAGCATTTAGATCATAGCATTATGCTATCTTCAGGTTTCAACTTTGGACCACGTAGAGCATGCACAATGTAATCACAAAAAGCTTTGCAAACAAACCTGAGGCTGTTTGGCCCATAAGATTGCAAAAGGCCTTGGGTCTCCCCCACCCCAAGTGGGGGAAAATAGACTCTATTTTATCCTTTTAAAATCTTTTTAAGATCCCATGGTGATTCAAACACTTTTCATTATAAATGACAATGCTCATAATTAGATATGATTTCATTCAAGTTGGCATATAAAGAGCTATTTTGACAGGGAACTTGAAGAGGTGTGTTTCTGGGGTTTTGTTATGTGTGACCTTGACAGTTTTGAACAGTAAAAGTCAGGTATTTTATAAAATGTGCCTCAGTTTGTACTTGTCTGATTTTTATTGTTATTAGACTGGCGTTATGTGTTTCGGGGATGAACACCACAAAGATGAAGTGCCCTTCTCATTGCACCCTTTTAGGGGTGTGTAATATCTACATCCTTATCACCATTGGTGTTAACCTTCATCACTTGGTTAAAGTAGCGTTTGACAGGCTTCTCCACTATAAAGTTGTTTTTTTTTCCTTTTTCACGTTCTAGTACTATGGTTGTAGAACAATGGCCCACTGGCCAAATCAGGCCTTTTATCTGTTTTCGAAAATAAAGTTTTATTAGAACATTATCATGTCTATTCATGTATGCATTATATAATATGGCTGCTTTCACATACTTTTATAACAGCAGAGTAGTTCCTACAGAGATATATGGACTGCCAAGCTTAAATTATTTACTCTCTGCTCCTAAAAGAAAAAGTTTGTTAGAGTCTACCTATTCCTCAAAAGCAAGTCATAAAGTCCAGCATATATTTGAGGGGAGGGGAACCATCCTGGAGGAAGAAGCATTCTGGAAGAGTAAACATATATACATATGTTATTTGGAATTTTTCATGAAAGATTCATCTCTTCTCCCTCATTTGTTTTTTTCCAATCATTAATATCCCTCATTATGAACTCATGGATATTTATTTTACTCTTCAGGTTAAAATCCAACACTGCTGTTATTCATTTTGCTGCTCAAATTGTGCCCGCTTTCATCATTATATGCTCAGGTTGGCTTTAGCGTCAACTTTGGTATGCCTTTTGAATTACTGTTGTTAAGCTCCTTTACATATTTGAACTATAAGATGCTCCAGGATTGTCTGCATAATTCTTTCCTTAGCACTAAAATCAACCGTTTCTCCAAGGATCTCTGATTCCTTTAATAGAAAATGGTACTGGAAACCAAGATCTGGGTACTAGGTGTGCTTGTTGCTACTGGGCTGTCACTGCTTCCAAGACATGTTAACAACTTGCACAAGGAAACTGTGTTGACTAAATCGTGTATATAACTATATTCTGCATCAGCTGATCTGAATATATATTAAAATAAACATGAGTTCACACTGTTTCTGCCTTTAATTAAGGCAACAGGGCTAATACAATTATCATGGATAGAGAGGGGCTCTACATAATGACAAAGCAGTCAATTCACCAAAATGACATAAAAACATATCAGTTGACTTCATCTAACATATATGTACATATATATATACATATATATGTATATGTATTTTATATAGTGTATATGTAAAATACTTCCAATGAAAGCAGAATGCACATTCTCTTAAAGCTCACATGGAACATTCATCAAGGTGAACACATTGTGGGCTGTAAGATAAACGTTTACAAATTACAAGAATAGGAATCATATAAAATATGTTTGCAGACCACAGTGCAATTAAATTAGAAATTAATACCAGAAAGATAGCTAGAAAATACACAAATATTTGGAGACAACACAAGTCTAAATAACAAAACATGAGTCAAAGAAGTTGCAAGAGAAATTTTTTAATATTTTGAACTACATGAAAACTAAAATAAAACTTAGCAAAATGTCTGCAAGATAGTAGAAGCAGTTTATAGAGGGTAATCTGTAATATCAAATAATATAAAAGAAGAATAATTCAAAATTAATAACCTAAGTTTCACTTTAAGAAACTAGAAATAGAAGAACAATTTATTCCTTTAAGAAACTAGAAATAGAAGAGCAATTTAAGTCGAAAGAAAGTAGAAAAAACAGTAATAATAAAAATGAGAGCAGATATAAATAAAATTAAAAGCAAGAAAACAATAAAGTTAATGGAACTAAAACATAAATAAAATCAATTAACCTCTAGCCTAGCTAATCAAGGAAAAATGAGAGAAGACACTGGCATCCATTCCACTGGTGAACTCTACCAACCTTTTAAGGAAAAATGTGTCAAATGTGGACTGGATGGGTTTCATTTAAGAAAAGAATAAATTGAAAACAGACAGCATCAAGTTACATGAATTTAAGTGTGACTTGGTGGCATGGAATTACAGACAACTCCACTCCAGGTGCAACCAAAGGACATTTATGGGAAATGTATGGTTTACCTAAAAAGAGCTGTATTTTAGGTTGAATATGCCCAATTGGCCATCACGGAGCACATGACAGTTTTGAAAGTAAAACATTTTCCTAAAGAGCATGAACATCAGCAGTGCTCAGTGGCAAATGTGTTGGATTGATCAGCACTGTCCCTACCATACCAAATTTCTTTGGGAATATTAGGATCTGAATTTACTGTATTGAACTAGGTGGAAATAACATTTCTGTAGGCTCATCAACAGGACTCAAATAATCATCATTATTGTTAACCCAAATAAGGATATTTGATGAAACTCAATTCCAGGAGAGTGGTACAGCTGGAGATACAGCAGAGATCCAATTAAATTGCCCATTGAATAATGACTGTGATGTAACACCTTCCCAAAAAGATTGCTTTTATAGGTTTTTATCCTTTGCAAGGAGACTACTGGATATCTAATCACTATGGAATCTGTTATTAAAGGCCAGTGTCTAAGTGGGCATAGAGGGAACCTACCTCAACATCATAAAGACCATATATGACATACCCACAGCAAATATAATTCTCAATGGTGAAAAACTTAAAGCATTTCCTCTAAGATCAGGAACAAGACAAGGATGTCCACTCTTGCCAGTATTATTCAACATAGACTTGGAAGTCCTACCATGGCAATCAGAGAAGAAAAAGGAATAAAAGGAATACAAATTGGAAAAGAAGAAGTAAAACTGCCACTGTTTGCAGATGACATGATACTATACATAGAGAATCCTAATGATGTCACCAGAAAAATACTGGCGCTAATCAATGAATTGCGTAAATTTGCAGGATACAAAATTAATGCACAGAAATCTCTTGCATTCCTATACATAAACAATGAAAGATGAGAAAGAGAAATTAAGGAAGCAATCCCATTCACCATTGCAACAAAAAGAATAAAATACCTAGGAATAAACCTACCTAAGGAGGCAAAAGACCTGTACTCAGAAAACTATAAGACACTGATGAAAGAAATCAAAGATGACACAAACAGATGGAGAGATATACCATGTTCTTGGATTAGAAGAATCACTATTGTGAAAATGACTACACTACCCAAAGCAATCTACAGGTTCAATGCAATCCCTAATCAAACTACCAATGGCATGTTTTACAGAACTAGAACAAAAAATCTTAAAATTTGTATGGAGACACAAAACACCCCGAATAGCCAAAGCAGTCTTGAGGGAAAAAAACGGAGCTGGAGGAATCAGACTCCCTGACTTCAGACTATACTACAAAGCTACAGTAATCAAGACAATATGGTACTGGCACAAAACAGAAATACAGATCAATGGAACAGGATAGAAAGCCCAGAGTTAAACCCACGCACCTATGGTCAACTAACCTATGACAAAGGAGGCAAGGATATACAATGGAGAAAAGACAGTCTGTTCAATAAGTGGTGCTGGCAAAACTGGACAGCTACATGTAAAAGAATGAAATTAAAACACTCCCTAACACCATACACAAAAATAAACTTAAAATGTATTAGAGACCTAAATGTAAGACCAGACACTATAAAACTCTTAGAGGAAAGCATAGGAAGAGCACTCTTTGACAAAAATCACAGCAAGATCTTTTTTGATCCACCTCCTAGAGTAATGGAAATAAAAACAAAAATAAACAAATGGAACCAAATGAAACTTAAAAGCTTTTGCAAAGCAAAGGAAACTACAAACAAGATGAAAAGACAACCCTCAGAATGGGAGACAATATTTGCAAATGAACCAACTGACAAAGGATTAATCTCCAAAATACATAAACAGCTCATGCAGCTCAATATTAAAAAACAAACAACCCAATCCAAAAATGGGCAGAAGACCTAAATAGACATTTCTCCAAAGAAGACTTACAGATGGCCAAGAAGCACATGAAAAGCTGCTCAGCATCACTAATTATTAGAGAAATCAAAACTACAATGAGGTATCACCTCACACCAGTTAGAATGGGCATCATCAGAAAATCTACAAACAACAAATGCTGGAGAGGGTGTGAAGAAAAGGGAACCCTCTTGCACTGTGGGTGGGAATGTAAATTGATACAGCCACTATGGAGAACAGTATGGAGGTTCCTTAAAAAACTAAAAATAGAATTACCATATGACCCAGCAATCCCACTACTGGGCATATACCCTGAGAAAACCAAAATTCAAAAAGACACATGCACCCCAAGGTTCACTGCAGCACTATGTACCATAGCCAGGTTATGGGAGCAACCTAAATGCCCATCTACAGATGAATGGATAAAGAAGATGCGGTATATATAAACAATGGAATATTAGCCATAAAAAGGAATGAAATTGGGTCATTTGTAGAGACGTGGATGGTTCTACAGACTGTCATAGACAGTGAAGTAAGTCAGAAAGAGAAAAACAAGTATTATATATTAACACATATATGTGGAACCTAGAAAAATGGTACAGATGAACTGGTTTTCAGAGCAGTAATAGAGACACAGATGTAGAGAACAAACGTGTGGATGCCAAGGGGGAAAGTGTGTGTGGGGGGGGGGGGATGAATTGGGAGATTGGGATTGACATATATACATTAATATGTATAAAACAGACAACTAATAAGAACCTGCTATATAAAAAAATAAAATTTTTTTAATTAAAAAAATAAACAAAAGACAGTGGCTGAGTGTGCTAGAGAATCAAGACAAATAAACAAGTTGTGTCAACTACCACTGGGTAGTATGTAACTGAACAATGTGGTCTTTTTTATTGTTCTCTAACTGTGGTACATCTGACACCTAAGTGTCTGTAAAATCTTGTACTATGATATCTGGATGTGGTTACATTCACAAACCAAATAAAATCTAGAATTTACTAAATAATAACACTTATTAAGAACAAAGGACATCAGGAATGTATGGTACAGGGAAAACACTTTTTTTTTTCTGATGGGGTGATAAAGAGAATGATACTGTGTGTCATTTATTACCTCAATACCTCTGACACAGCATAGCAAAGTATAGTAAAGCCTGTGCAGGTTTACTGATAAAATTAAATAAAAACAAAATTTATGTAAATGATGAATCCCAAAGTGAGAAACTATTTTGGAAAACTAAGAAAAGACTCCAATTGATACAAAATCCATGGAAACCAATAAGTGAACTTGGTATTAAAATTATATAAACTTGAAAGTCATCATTAACCCATATAAAAACTTCCATCAAAAAAAACCCAAAAAAACAGGGCTTCCCTGGTGGCGCAGTGGTTGAGAGTCCACCTGCCGATGCAGGGGACACGGGTTCGTGCCCCGGTCTGGGAAGATCCCACATGCCGCAGAGCGGCTGAGCCCGTGAGCCATGGCCGCTGAGCCTGCGCGTCCGGAGCCTGTGCTCCGCAACAGGAGAGGCCACAACAGTGAGAGGCCCGCGTACTGCAAAAAAAAAAAAAAAAAAAAACTTCCAAATAACTCTAAATGATAAATGAAAATCAGAGATCAAACAGAAAAAAAGAATATCAAGTAATATGTGAAGAGACATGATCACAAGTAAAAAAATTTGTAGATGGAATGTGTATTCCCCTTTGAAAAGTTCAAATCTTGGTCAACTGGGGTATTTGTTGGCTTTCTCTTTTATATGAGATATTGTAGAATATGCAAGAAAATTATAAAAAAGATACCTGAGTAACATGTAGCAAGATGGTATTGACTGAAGTCCCAGAAAAGGGTGGGAGAAGTTAAAATAGCTGGCCTGTGATCCATTTCTTCATACATTTCCTAGAATTTCCTGGAACTAATAAGGTGCAGGAAGAGGGCAGGAAAGCAGGAATAATCTCCCTATAAACATACTAGTAACTACACCACCTGGTAAGTAGGTTGATTATATCTTTTAGGAGGATGATTCTTGTCTTTAGAATACCACTATCAGAAGAGAACAGACTGTCCCTCATTTTGAAAGTCCTTCATTTGGCGTTGTTTATGGTAAAAAAAACAAAAAGAAACTTAGAATCTATTGATATGTGTGCACTATCTCCCACAGAGTACTTATATAATAAACAACAAGCCCCAAATGGTATACAAATACATATATATATGTATACCGGTATAAAAATAACTTTATATCAGTAAAAAACTGTATATCAGTAAAAAAAAAAAAAAACTTTTAAGACAAAAATACTCATTAACAAAATAATCAAAATAGAAATTCCATTGAAACAATATTTTTTCTAATACATATTAAAGAATAAATTTGTATGCTTTTATCACCTTATAAAATTCAAGGCATGATACAAAGGTAACTAAGGAAAAAATAAAGAGTTGTTTATTTATAAGTTGTTAATTGATCCAAATTCTATTCCTTTTTTATAAGAACAATATATGAATAAGTTAAAAATTAAAGAAATTAAAGCTAGTGAGTTAATTCTATTTAAACATCTTATTTCACATGTGAAAAAGTATTGTATTAGGTTAGCAAGCTGCATTAGCAAATGTCTCGAGATTTCAGTGGCTTAACAATAAAAGCTTATTTCTCACTAGGATAACAAGGTTGAAGCTATAAGTTACAAGGCAGTTTTCCTCCAAATGGTTATTGAGAGACCCAGTCTTTTGAGTTGGGATTTTGTCATCCATTAGGGGATCATTCTGTGTGTCCAGCTGGTGCAAGGCGAGTCTTAAAAGCATATCGAGTTTTTAAAAGCTCTGAACAGGAAATAACACAGATTATTTTCACTTTAAGTGCCCTCCTAGAACTAGTCAAATGGCCACATCTGGATGGTTAGATTGACTAAGTAGTTGGTTCTCCATAGCATCTCTGTACTGCAGAAGGCGAGCAGAAATTTAGGTGGACAGCTAGCTATTTCAGCAGCAATGTATGGTTTACTGTGTTGTTATAAGTTCAAGGTTGTAAACCCAGCCTTGTCACTAACTTGCTGCATAACACTATGTACTTTTTTAACCAGATTTTAGCCTTAGTCTCCTAATTTATAAATAGGAAAATGTTGAACTAAATAATTTCCCACTCTTTATAGTTATACATTTAAATTTTTAATTAACAATTTACCTATCCACTCACAAATAAAATATGTATAGCAGAGGTTCTAATTGGGTGGGTGCATAACCACCATATATTGCCTTTATCACTCTTAACAAAGGGTTAAAAATAAATTGATTTTAGAAACTATATGCATGTTATCAATTTGATAGTATTCTAAAATATAAATATTTCTACCCTCAGACTTGGCCCAATGACAAATATTTGGAGAATGTATTATCTTCATAGTTCAACAATAGTATATTTAAAATACTTTAGCTAAAATATACTTTTTACTTTTTGCATTATGTATTTATTTTATTTGTTTTAATACAATGTCACCTTGGTGACTTTTTCTTTTTAACATCTTTATTGGAGTATAATTGCTTTACAATGCAGTGTTAGTTTCTGTTATATAAAAAAGTGAATCAACTATACATATACATATATCCTCATATCCCCTCCCTCTTGCATCTCACTCCCACCCTCCCTATCCCACTCCTCTAGGTGGTCACAAAGCACCGAGCTGATCTCCCTGTGCTACGCGGCTGCTACCCACTAGCTACCTATTTTACATTTGGTAGTGTATATATGTCAATGCTACTCTCTCACTTCGTCCCAGCTTACCCTTCCCCCTCCCTGTGTCCTCAAGTCCATTCTCTAAGTCTGCATCTTTATTCCTGTCTTGCCCCTAGGTACTTCAAAACCACTGTTTTTTTTTTTAGCTTCCATATATATGTGTTAGCATACGGTATTTGTTTTTCTCTTTCTGACTTACTTCACTCTGTATGACAGACTCTAGGTCCATCCACCTCACTACAAATAGCTCAGTTTCATTTCATTTTATGGCTGAGAAATATTCCATTGTATATATGTGCCACATCTTTAACCATTAATCTGTCGATGGACACTTGGATTGCTTCCATGTCCTGGCTCTTGTACAGAGCTGCAATGAACATTGTGGTACATGACTTTTTGAATTATGATTTTCTCAGGGAATATGCCCAGTAGTGGGATTGCTGGGTGGAATGGTAGTTCTATTTTTAGTTTTTAAGGAACCTCCAACTGTTCTTCATAGTGGTTGTATCAATTTATATTCCCACCAACAGTGCAAGAGGGTTCCCTTTTCTCTACACCCTCTCCAGCATTTACTGTTTGTAGACTTTTTGATGACCATTCAGACCGGTCTGAGGTGATACCTCATTGTAGTTTTGATTTGCATTTCTCTAATGATTACTGATGTTGAGCATCCTTTCATGTGTTTCTTGGCAATCTGTATATCTTCTTTGGAGAAATGTCTATTTAGGTCTTCTGCCCATTTTTGGACTGGGTTGTTTGATTTTTGTTATTCAGCTGCATGAGCTGCTTGTATATTCTAGAGATTAATCCTTTGCCAGTTGCTTCCTTTGCAAATATTTTCTCCCATTCTGAGGGTTGTCTTTTCATCTTCCTTATGGTTTCCTTTGCTGTGCAAAAGCTTTTAAGTTTCATTAGGTCCCATTTGTTTATTATTGTTTTTATTTCCATTTCTTTAGAAGGTGGGTCAAAAAGGATCTTGCTGTGATTTATCTCAGACTGTTCTGCCTATGTTTTCCTCTAAGAGTTTTATAGTGTCTGGCCGTCCATTTCGGTCTTTAATCCATTTTGAGTTTATTTTTGTAGACAGTGTTAACGAGTGTTCTAATTTCATTCTTTTACATATAGCTGTCCAGTTTTCCCAGCACCACTTATTGAAGAGGCTGTCTTTTCTCAACTGTATATTCCTGCCTCTTTACCAAAATAAGGTGACCATATGTGCGTGGGTTTATCTCTGGATTTTCTATACTGTTCCATTGATCTATATTTCTGTTTTTGTGCCAGTACCATACTGTCTTGATTACTGTAACTTTCTGGTATAGTCTGAAGTCCGGGAGCCTGATTCTTCCAGCTCCATTATTCTTTCTCAAGATTGCTTTGGCTATTTGGGGTCTTTTGTGTCTCCATACAAACTGTGCAATTTTTTGTTCTAGTTCTGTGGAAAATGCCATTGGTAGTTTGATAGGGATTACACTGAATCTGTAGATTGCTTTGGGTAGTATAGTCATTTTTACAATGTTGATTCTTCTACTCCAAGAACATCGTATATCTCTTCATCTGTTTGTATCATCCTTAATTTCTTTCATCAGTGTCTTATAGTTTTCTGCGTGCAGGTCTTTTGTCTCCTTAGGTAGGTTTATTCCTAGGTATTTTATTCTTTTTGTTGCAATGGTAAATGGGAGTGTTTCCTTAATTTCTCTTTCAGATTTTTCATCATTAGTGTATAGGAATGCAAGAGATTTCTGTGCACTAATTTTGTATCCTGCTACTTTACCAAATTCATTGATTAGCTCTAGTAGTTTTCTGGTGGCTTCTTTAGGATTCTGTATGTAAAGTATCATGTCATCTGCAAACAGTGACTGTTTTAGTTCTTCTTTTCCGATTTGGATTACTTTTATGTCTTTTTCTTCTCGAATTGCTGTGGCTAAAACTTCCAAAACTATGTTGAATAATAGTGGTGAGAGTGGGCACGCCTTGTCTTGTTCCTGATCTTAGTAGAAAGGGCTTCAGTTTTTCACCATTGAGAACGATGTTGGCTGTGTGTTTGTCATATATGATCTTTACTATGTTGAGGTAAGTTCCCTCTATGTCTACTTTCTGGAGAGTTTTTAGCATAAATGCATGTTGAATTTTGTCAAAAGCTTTTTCTGCGTCTATTGAGAGGATCATATGGTTTTTCTTCTTCAATTTGTTAATATGGTATATCACACTGACTGATTTGCATGTATTAAAGAATCTTTACAATCCTGGGATAAACACTTTATCATGGTGTACGATCCTTTTAATGTGCTGTTGGATTCTGTTTGCTAGTGTTTTGTTGAGGATTTTTGCATCTATGTTCATCAGTGATATTGGCCTCTGGTTTTCTCTGTTTGTGACATCTTTGGTTTTGGTATCAGGGTGATGGTGGCCTCGTAGAATGAGTTTGGGAGTATTCCTCCCTCTGCTATATTTTGGAAGAATTTCAGAAGGATAGGTGTTAGCTCTTCTCTAAATGTTTGATAGAATTCACCTGTGAAGCCACCTGGTCCTGGGCTTTTGTTTGTTGAAGATTTTTAATCACAGTTTCTATTTCAGTGCTTATGATTGGTCTGTTTATATTTTCTATTTCTTCCTGCTTCAGTCTTGGAAGGTTGTGCTTTGCTAGGAATTTGTCTGTTTCTTCCAGGTTGTCCATTATATTGGCATATAGTTGTTTGTAGTAACCTCTCATGATCCTTTGTATTTCTGCAGTGTCAGTTGTTACTTCTCCTTTTTCATTTCTAATTCTGTTGTTTTGAGTTTCTCCCTTTTTTTTCTTGATGAGTCTGGCTAGTGGTTTATCAATTTTTTTAATCTTCTCAAAGAACCACCTTTTAGTTTTATTGATCTTCGCCATCATTTCCTTCATTTCTTTTTCATTTATTTCTGATCTGATATTTATGATTCAGCTAACTTTGGGGTTTTCTTTGTTCTTCTTTCTCTAATTGCTTTAGGTGTAAGGTTAGGTTGTTTATTTTTTTCTTGTTTCTTGGGTAGGTTTGTATTGCTATAAAATTTGCTCTTAGACCTGCTTTTGCTGCATCCCATAGGTTTTGGGTCATCGTGTTTTTCATTGTCATTTTTTCTAGGTATTTTTTGATTTCCTCTTTGAGTTCTTCAGTGATCTCTTGGTTATTTTGTAGTGTATTTTTTAGCCTCCATGTGTTTTTACTTTTTATAGATTTTTTCCTATAATTGATATCTAGTCTTATAGCATTCTGGTCAGAAAAGATACTTAATACGATTTCTATTTTTTTTAATTTACCAAGGCTTGATTTGTGATCCAGGATATGATCCTGGAGAATGTTCCATGAGCACTTAAGAAGAAAGTGTATTCTGTTGTTTTGGATGGATATCCTATAAATATCCATTAAGTCCATCTTGTTTAATGGGTCATTTAAAACTTGTTTTTCCTTATTTGTTTTCATTTTGGATGATCTGTCCATTGGTGAAAGTGGGGTGTTAAAGCCCCTTACTATTATTGTGTTACTGTCGATTTCCCCTTTTACGGCTGTTAGCATTTGCCTTATGTATTGAGGTTCTCCTATGTTGGGTGTATAAATATTTACAATTGTTATATCTTTTTCATGGATTGATCCCTTGATCACTATGTAGTGTCCTTCTTTGTCTCTTGTAATAGTCTTTATATTAAAGTCTATTTTGTCTGATAATGAGAATTGCTACTCCAGCTTTCTTTTGACTTCCATTTGCATGGAATAACTTTTTCCTTCCTCTCACTTTCAGTCTGTATGTGTCCCTAGGTCTGAAGTGGGTTTCTTGTAGACAGCATATATACAGGTCTTGTTTTTGTATCCATTCAGCCAGTCTATGTCTTTTGTTTGTGGAGCATTTAATCCATTTACATTTAAGGTAATTATTAATATGTATGTTCCTATGACCATTTTCTTAATTGTTTTTCATTTGTTACTGTAGGTCTCTTCCTTCTGTTTCCTGCCTAGAAAAGTTCCTTTAGCATTTGTTGTAAAGCTGGTTTGGTGGTGCTGAATTCTCTTAGCTTTTCTTGTGTGTAAAGGTTTTTATTTCTCCGTCAAACCTGAATGAGATCCTTGCTGGATAGAGTAATCTTGGTTGTAGGTTTTTCCCTTTCCTCACTTAAATATGTCCTGCTACTCCCTTCTGGCTTGCAGAGTTTCTGCTGAAAGATCAGCTGTTAACCTTATGGGGATTCTCTTGTGTGTTATTTGTTGTTTTTCCCTCACTGCTTTTAATATGTTTTCTTTGTATTTAATTTTTGATAGTTTGATTATTATGTGTCTTGGTGTGTTTCTACTTGCATTTATCCTGTATGGGACTCTCTGCATTTCCTGGACTTGATTGACTATTTCCTTTCCCATGTTAGGGAAGTTTTCAACTATAATCTCTTTGAATGTTTTCCTAGTCCCTTTCTTTTTCTCTTCTTCTTCTGGAACCCCTATAATTTGAATGTTAGTGTGTTTAATGTTGTCCCAGAGATCTCTGAGACTGTCCTCAATTCTTTTCATTCTTTTGTCTTTATTCTGCTCTGTGGTAGTTATTTCCACTATTTTATCTTCCAGGTCACTTATCCGTTCTTCTGCCTCAGTTATTCTGCTATTGATTCCTTCTAGAGAATTTTCAATTTCATTTATTGTGTTGTTCATCATTGTTTGTTTGCTCTTTAGTTCTTCTAGGTCCTTGTTAAACATTTCCTGTATTTTCTTCATTCTATTTCCAAGATATTAGATCATCTTACTCTGAATGCCTATTTCCTCTTCATTTGTTTGGTCTGGTGGGTTTTTACCTTGCTCCTTCACCTGCTGTGTGTTTCTCTGTCTTCCCACTTTGTTTAACTTACTGTGTTTGGGGTCTCCTTTTTGCAGGCTGCCAGTTCGTAGCTCCCACTGTTTTCGTGTCTGCCCCTAGTGGGTAAGGTTGGTTCAGTGGGTTGTGTAGGCTTCCTGGTGGAGGGGACTAGTGCCTGTGTTCTGGTGGATGAGGCTGGATCTTGTCCTTCTGGTGGGCAGGACGGCATCCAGTGGTATGTTTTAGGGTGTCTGTGAACTTATTATGATATTAGGCAGCCTCTCTACTAACGGGTGGGGTTGTGTTCCTGTCTTGCTGGTTGTTTGGCATAGGGTGTCCAGCACTGTAGCTTGCTGGTTGTTGAGTGGAGCTGGGTCTTAGCGTTCACATGGAGATCTCTGGGAGAGCTATCGCCGATTGATATTGCATGGAGCCGTGATTGTCTCTGGTTGTCCAATGTCCTGAACTCGGTTCTCCCACGTCAGAGGTTCAGGCTTGACACCCAGCTGGAGTACCAAGACCCTGTCAACCACATGGCTCCTACTATAGATTTTTGAGGGTCTCCACTTTCCTGTCACCCCACTACCTCTGGCTTCTTACCGCCACCACCTCCCACTGCAGCTTCTAAATTATACCCTCAAGCAAATATATTTTCCTTTTAATTTCAAGGAAGTTTTGAGTTACTCCTATTTGCAAAAGTTTTTAGTTAGGGCTTTAAAGACTTCTAAAATTGAGACCTTTTCAAGAAACCATCAATGGCAATGCTCTTTCTAATTAAACAAAAGAGCAGTAAAAACAATCTTGTGTCATTATTAGTTTCAGGTTTGAAAGTATTTTAAGGTATAACTGAATTTTAAAACCTTCCTTTATGCAGTAGTTAGAGGGTTAAAATCTTCATTAGTTGAGAAGGGTGTATATTTTAATGTTCCAAAGACAGTACACTTTTACTATTTTTATAACTCTATTGTGAAGGAACTGAAGAGTTTCAGTAATTAATTATCTACTTCAGTTCAATATAGTTTCTTCAACAACAACAAAGTTTTTATTGTACTTACTAAAATCTAATCTAATAGATACTGTGATAGAAGCTTAACATAATATATACAAAACTCATCCCTCCCTCAGGCTCCAAAACCAATTTACATGTAGATGACACAATTTTATAATCTCCTTTAGCATAATTTAGTTTGCATTTTCAGAAAGCATAAAATGAGCACTTTTCCGTCATGGTAAACAACAAAATTGTGAATGGATACTTCTCCCATAGTACAAAACACAATTTGAAGAACAATAATTGTGAAGTTCCTTGGGGATTATAATTGATCTAATGCATAAATTTGAAGATAATATAATTATTATTTTCAAATAATAATTTATTTTTGATTAAACATTTATGGTACACTGGTTTTCTTCTCCACTATATCATATATGTGTGTATAGTCTATATTAGTTACAAATCTTGTAATTATAGAAAAGTTATAATATTCTCGTTATCATACAAATATCAGAAGTTTTCCTTCCTCACAGTCTGGTGTACATATGATTATTATCCCTGAAATGCCCTGAAATGTAGCAGTTGAACTTCACCACCCAGATTATCAGCATGTATTCTCTCTCCTATGTTCGGACTCCCTACTCCTCGGCAATGGCTAGTTCTGCTTTGACCTCATTGTTAGAAACTGGTTTCTTCCCTTTTGACCTGTGGTCACATGTAATATTCAGGAAGTCTAAAGAAATACCCTGTTCTTCCCATCTTCTACCACCAAAGCACATCATCAACACCTGGGGTAGATATCTCAAGTGATGGTAATAGAAAAGATATGATCCCTTGTGCAGAATATTTCCTTGGTCACAAAACTCATCTTGGAACTTGGGAGGAAGAGTAATTGCCTTCTCTGCCTCTTTGGGCTACATCAGTCAAACCTCATACTCACCAAAGGCATCCTGAGACTTACTTTTATTGTATAATCCTAAAATGCTCAGGAATGCAAATAATAATTCACTTATTGACATAGATATTGCAAAGTAAATGTAAGATTAAGGGTAGTAGAAATTGTTTGGGAAACAGCATGTAATATACAAATAAATAGATCCACTGAAAATAAAACTCGGGCAAACATACTAGCTAGACTGCTAATGGAAAATATTCTTTGATGTTAAAACATTACATATTTCAAGAGAGAAAAAATAAATATGACCAATAAACACAGAAACTATCTTTGACTCATCTACTTTGTATGCTTAACTCTAAATACAGAAGTCCCATGCCCAAATAATAAAGTCCTCATTCATCTGAACTCAGCTAGAAAGAGCCAGGGTGCTACCCAGTGAGGTCCATAGTGTCTGAGTATGCAGATTTCATGTTTCAACTTCAGGGGGATCATTTCATGGACCAATACAAACTGTATTCACTCTCTTCCCTACGATTTTACAATTTGACATTCCTAACACTAGTGTAACTCTGTCTCAATTACTCTATTTCTACATCTGTTCTTAGATGCATATCCTGAAGCTGAAGAGGGAAACGGTGAATAATAGATTCAAAGACAGGTACAAATGGAAGCAGTAAGATAGAAACATACTTGGAGGCAGCTACTGTCAGTGGAGTATAATTTTTAATCAACTGGACTATATTTTAAATAGTTTCTCCTCATCATTTTTTAGAAATAATAGGAATGAAATGGCTTTCCCCTGCCATCACAGGGACGTTGAGGAAAGCAAACTATTCTGCTAACTTTCTGTTATACCTTAAGACTTTATTAAAGAATACATAAGAGAGAAATCTCAGAAATGTATTCAACATTTTGAACTAATACCCTTAATCAGGTACACTTAATATTTGACCAAACCCGTTTGTATTTTATTTCATTTAGAAAAGTTTATATTTTATTAAAACTTACTTGAGTTGCAGAATGCCTTTCATCAATGTCTTTTATCAGCCTTTAGAAACAATTTTTTAAATTACTATCTTTATTAATTATATGAATTTGTTAAAATCTACTAAATTATCAGGCATAAACATGTTCTTATTAATCAACCCTGATTACTTGAGTTGAGTGCTTATCCCCTGTCTTAAACTCTCTCTTTGAGTTGTAGACATTAATAAGATAATATACTAGGCATAGTATTTCCTAAGAAAATCTCAGAATAAACAGAACTCATATTCCTTTTATCAAAAACAATTAGAAATTTAATGCAACATTATGCCCAATACTTAATCTACTGTGGTAATAAGTAGTCATTTTAATGGCTCCTTTGGTTTTGGTTTTGCAAAACTGTGTAAAATATGTCTGATTGTTATGATTTAACATTGCAATAACAGATACTATCAAAACACCTGTTAGAATATTGCAGAAGTCAATATTTATGTTATAATAGATGATAATCTAAGGAAAAATATATAACATATTCAGTTCCAATTACTAGAATCACTTGAGAGTCATGTGTTATTGGCTTTTTAATTTTGAGAAACACTTGTAAACTGATTTCAATTCAATTCACAAGCAATTACCCAACAAACACTATCTACTGAGCACTGTATTAGACGCTAGGGAAATAAAGATGAATAAGGCATGGTCTCTGCCCTAGAGGCAATAACTGTCTTGCACAATGCAGACACATAAACAGTTGGCCATTAGAAAAAATGATGAGTGCAAGAACAGAAACATGTATAAGTTTTAGTGAAGACAGATAAGGGAAAATTATTTCTACAAAAATAAGATACACCATAGAATAGAGGTAGTTTTATTGTACGTGGAATAATTCAATGTTTTAAACACAAGGTATTTTTAGCGTATGTTTATATGTTGTTAAATGAGTATTTAAACTGTTAAATTTATAATAGTACTACGCATATAGTGCTACGTGTACGTTACTATAAAATAATGATAAATTTGAATATTGATAAAAAGGAATAAAGTATATTTTTGACAAAAAGACTAACATGACAAAAAAGAAAGAAAAATACAGGAGAAGTAGGTAAAAGTGGTAAAATCTGTAATTCAAATTACTGAAGAATTTTAAAACCACCTTTGCTTATTTAACAAAACAAAAAAGGCAGTTAGGTGATGCTGAAATAATTCATGTGAAAATGAAGAAGCTCTGGTACTGTTTATGGAGATAAAGAGATGGTATATAGAAACTTTCAAAAAGTAAATTATGAGTTTTAGAGGAGGCATAGAAAGACAAAGAAAAGCAAAAATTACTAAAAATTATATAGTCTAAAAGAATAGAAAAAATGCTGAAACAATCTAGAGAATATCATAAATTTAGAATGTGAATCTGGGAGTGAAATCAGTTGATTTGATGTTTAGGCTTTGATAGCATATTGTTTGGAAGCATGTCTGTAGGTAACACTGAATGAGAGTGCTTGTGAGAGCTCATTAAATACAAATATGTGAAAGTCATCAGGTTAGTATAACTTGATTGGATTTTAGGTGCAATAATTGGTACTTGAGAACTGAGTATAAAGAGAAAACAGCAGGATACCAAGATAAAGGATTCATGCCTTACACATAACCTTTAATGAATATATGCTTGGAGAAAGAACCATAAGAGGATCAGAGATAGAACATGGATCATAGTGTAAAAAAGCAGACAAACACTATATGAATACTTAGCTTTCCCGAATTCAAATATGGCCCATAGGCATGCATCAGAACAAAACACAGCAAAATGAAAAACGTAAACCAAAAGAGAAACAATTATTTCAATTCTACTTAATTAGCATAAGGTTAAGAATGATCTTATCATAGGTAATTTCTGTAAACTTTGTGCAAGTTTCCCTCCAATTTGTGCGAGAATAGGGCATAAAAATAATTAAATTCCATCAAAAACTCAAACTTCTGTCTAACTTTTTTTCTTTTTTTTTTTTGTCTAACTTTTTAATCTGATGTCTTGATAAACAATGATGATCTTTTTCTAACCCTAAAGGAAAAGCTGCTATGTTGGCTTAGTTGCAAAATGGTTAATTTTATCTATAATATATAGCCATCCTAAATTATTCTGTAAAAGATAAATAACTGTATAAGACTATATAACTGTATAAGTATAACAGAATAAGAAATGGCAATAATATTCATAGAAAATGGATGAAAATCAAGTTCAAAATGTGATTTCAGAAATGAGTATGTGTCTCATTAGTCACTAAAATATGAATAAACTGTACTGTCAGTTAAAAGATGAAGATTATATAACAGTAAAAGAAAAATATGTAGCTACGTTTTTAAAAACTGAAAACAGCAAAAATAGAAGGGTATAAACTTCAAAGTGGATATGTGAAAAATATGCGCTAGGCAAATACTAATCAAAAGATGATAGTGTAACTGTATTTACATGTGACCAAATAAACTTTAAGACAAAACTATACTATATATAGCAGTGCATGTGTGTATTTATGTTTGTATGTATATGTGTTCATATTGTTAAAAGATTCAGTTGGAGACTATTAAAATATTTACCTTTTATGTACATGAAATATAAATAGTTAATAAAACTAAATAATAAAGAATGCTAAATAACAACTCGTAGCAAAAATTCATCAAATAACACTACTCAATAACAAACATACTAAATATTCAATAGCAAACATAAAAATAGCAAATAGCAAACTCAATAGCAAAAAATTCATCAAACAATTTGATTAAAAAATGGGCAGAAGATCAGAACATTTTTCCAAAGAAGACATACAGATGGCCAACAGGTATGCATCATCATTTATATTCAAGGAAATGCAAATCAAAACCACAGTGAGATATCTCACACCTGTTAGAATGGCTATGATCAAAAAGACAAGATATAACAAGTGTTGTTAAGGACGTGGAGAAAAGGAAACCCTTGTGCACTGTTGGTGGGAATGCAAATTGGTGTGGCCACTATGGAAAAAGTATGAATATTCCCCCAAAAGTTAAAAATATAACTAGCATATGATCTAGCAATTCCATTTCTATGTATTTAAATGAAGAAAATGAAAACAATAACTCAAAATGGTATCTGCACCCCTCTGTTCATTGTAGCATTATTTACAATAGCCAAAATCTGGAAACAAGTGTTCACTGATGGATGAATGGATAAATAATATTCACACACACACACACATTGGACTAGTATTCAGCCATAAAAAAGAATGAAATCTTCCCATTTATGACCAACATGAATGGACCTTGAGGGCAGCATGCTAAATATATATATTACTAAATATATATTACTTATATGTGGAATCTAAAAAACAAAACAACAGCAACAACAACAAAAAGCAACCAACCTTATAGATACAGAGACTAGATCAGTAGCTGACAGAGGCAGGGAGTGGGAGGTGGACAAACAGGTTAAGGGAGTCAAAAGGTACAAACTTCCAGTTATCAGATAAATTAGTCACGGGTATATAATGTACAGCGTGGTGACTGTAGTTAGAAATAATGCATTGCATATTTGAAATTTGCCAAGATAATAGATCTTAATAGTCCTCACTACAAGAAAAAAACTTGTAACTATGTATGGGGACAGATGTTAACTAGACTTAATGTGGTGATCATTTTGCACTACATACAAATATTGAATCATTATATTGTACATATGAAACTAATTTAATGTTATATGTCAATTATACTTCAATCAAAAAAAATGACAACAAAACTTGGTAAACAGAATGATATTTAATAACCTTTACTATTTTAAGAGAACAAATGAAAATAAATGAGCTAAACATCTAAATTAAAGAGACTCAGTCAAACTGTGAAAAAATAATAAGGCTTTGTTAATTAGACCCATGTCATTGGATGCCAATTTCTTAGATACTGATCTGTTCTCATAGAGGAGAACATTTACTGCGTTTATATAGTTAATGTTATAACATTCTATCCAATGAAGATATCCTTTTTCAATAGTTCTCACAATATGGAATAAAATAGTTTTAAGTAAAAGACCAGAAAGACAGAGGCAACTGACCGTGAGCAAAGAATTCACAGAGCAGATGGTGCATTGTAGGGGCATCTTGTACATAGGGAGATGTGCCATTTTATGTGACATTAAAAACTGGTGAAATTCTTTTCCAGCTCATTCTGGTGTAAAATAAAGTTTTCTTATGGTTCAAGTCTACATGATAGACAAAAGTTGAAGTTTCTCTAAGATGTATAGTAAATCTTGATTAAAATCATGCTAACCAACACAACCTTGTAGGAGAAGAACAAATTTGGAGGACTAACACTACCCAACTCCAAGACTTATTATAAAGTTACAGTAATCAAGACACTGTGTTATTGGCAAAAGAACAGACAACTAGATCAATGGAACAGAATAGAGAACCCAGAAATAGACCTACATAAATATGGTCAATTAATCTTTGACAAAGGAGCAAAGGTGATAAAATGGAACAAAGTCTTTTCAATAAATTGTGCTGAAACAACTTGACATCCACATGCAAAAAGAAAAAAAGAATTTAGACACAGACCTTATACACATCACAAAAATTAACTCAAAATGGATCATAGACCTAAACATAAGACATAAAACTATAAAACTATAAAACTCCTAGAAGATAACACAGAAGAAAACCTAGATGACCCTGGGTATGGCCATGACTTTTTTGATATAATACCAAAGGCACAATCTATGAAAGACATCATTGATAAGCTGGACTTCATTAAAATTAAAAAAATCTGCTCTGTGAAATACAATATCAAGAAAATGAAGAGACAAGCTACAGACTACGAAAAAATGTTTGCAAAAGACACATCTAATAAGGACAGTTATCCAAAACATACAAAGAAATCCTAATATTCAACAATAAGAAAACAAACAATTGTCTAAATAATGGGCTAAAGACCCTAACAGACACCTCACTAAAGATACACAAATAGAAAATAATCATATAAAACGTTCCACATCATATGTCATCAGGGAAATGAAAACTAAAACAACAATGAGATACCACTACACAGCTATTAGAAGGTCAAAATCTGAACTTGAACTGTCAGTGCCAAATTCTGGCAAGAATATGAATACGAAATGGTACAACTATGTTTGGGAAACAGTTTGGCAGTTTCTTACAAAAGTAAACATAATCTTACCATATAGTCCAGCAATCTAGCTCCTTGGTATTTACCCAAAGGGTTTGAAAACATGTACACATAAAAACCTGCACACCAATGTTTATAGTAGCTTTATTCTTAACTGCCAAAATTTTGCAGTAACCAAGATGTCCTTCAGTAGATGAATGAATTGTGGTACATACGTGCAGGCTTGGGATATTATTTAGCACTAAAAAGAAATGAGCTTTAAGTTCTAAAAAGACATGGAAGAAACTTAGATGCATATTACTAAATGAAAGAACTCAATCTGAAAAGGCTATATACTTACTGTATGATTCCAACTATATAATATTCTGGAAAAGGCAAAACTGTGGAGACAGTAAAAAGATCAGTGGTTGTCGGGGAAGAGGGATGAATAGGCAGAACATAGAGGATTTTTTAGGCCAGTGAAAAATATCATACTCTGTATGATGTTATAATGATGGCTATGTCTTTATATATTTAGCCAAACCCATAGAATGTACAACACCAAGAGTGAATCCTAATGTAAAGTATAGATTTTCGGTAATAATGTAGGCTCATCAATTGTGACAAAATCACCATGCTGCTGGAGGATGTTGATAATGGGGAGACTATACATTTGTGGGGGGCAGAGTGTATATAAGAAATATCTGTCTCTTCCTCTTAATTTTGTTGTGAAGCTAAACCTGCTCTAAAAGTAAAGTCATATATTGATATATAATATGTATTATAATAAATGATAAATATATAATTTTATTATAATAAATACATTTATAAGTAATATATGATAAATATATTTTTTTTTCTTGCCAAGAATAGAATAAGATCCAGGAATGAGAATGATCAAAAGACAACATGATTAAAAATAAGAAAAATTGTTTAATCACATGTGGTTAGGAATTCCCCATAATTCCTAGAAAGTGAGGATTATAAATTTACATCTTATATTAATTTATATTATTTAATGTATTAACATAACTCATTAACTAAACAGATGCTTATAAGCTACTAGGTGTCATGTTTTTCAAAACATTAGTGAGTAAATAGATACACAATCCTTGGCTTTATGGAACACGTTGTCTGATGAGGAAGAAGATGACTAATCGAGAAATATCATAAATGATCATAGTTGGGACAAATGCTGTGAAGGAAATACAAAATGCTATGGAAGAGCACACTTGGGAGATTAAAGGTATTGATGGTCTCCCTGATAGACACTGCGGCCTAATGGATGAGGGAAGAAGAGAGGGAGACCATCCTGTCGCAAGCTCTGGGGAGGTGTCAGGACAAAGCCACAGCAGTTTACCTTGGCCCAGCTGTTCTGAAGACAGCCAGAGGCTGACTAAATCAAATGTTAATCCAAACCTCCTGAAAGGGTTTGATTAGTGTCCTTGCTATAAAATCTAAAAAATCATTCTTATCCTCATCAAAGATGCATTTAATGGGTCAAATTCCACTTGAAATTCCCTGGATGAAAAGGGACCTGGGAGGTCTGAGAGACTGTAAGAGGCTAGAGTGGAGGGAGGGACCCTGCATGAGGTGCCAGATGAAACAGGACAGGTCCAGATGATGCAAGTCTTGTGAATTCTCCACAGGAGCTTATCTTATAAGAAGTGGGCAACGATTAAAAGTTTTAAGCATTGGAGACATATTCTTGTGCATTTTGGAAAAGTCAGCCAAAGTGTGAAGGATTGATCACAAGCATGTGTCAGTGGATACAGAGTGACTGTAGAAGGTTTATATAGTATCCCGGGTCAGAAAGCATGGTAGCCTTGACTAGGATGATGAGGTAGAGAAAGGGAAGTGGAAGGAATTGAGAGTCTCAGTGGAATGTGTGGTGAAGAACATGGGGGTAACAAGTATGATTCCTACTTTTTAGCTTTTCTAACTAGATGGAGGTTGGTGCCATTCACTGAGAAATGGAAACTGAAAGAGGATACAATTTGTGGAGGAGATCATGTGATCTCATGTGGCTACATTAAATGAGCCACCACTTCCTCTCATCATTCTCAGAAGTGCTCAGCACCGCCTGGGTGAATAATTCCGTAAGGTTGTTGAACGTAGTCTGCAAATGACTGAAAGATTGTCCTGATTGACTTCAAAGTGCTTTGTACCTTTAAGTGTTCATGATTCTAAATACCATATAAGGCTCTTCACAGTGTAAAAAATGAAATAAGAAAAGACTGAGGAAAGAGAAGGGGGATGAATAGTTAACTCCTCTTTGGTGCAGATTTACTATATATTCTAAAGTAAGAAGTTTGTTTCTCATATGAGATTCTTTGATCTGGCTTTTTCCTTTGTTTTTGTTTTGTTTTTTGTGCATTTTTTTTTGTTTTGGTTTTTTTTGCCTTTTAAATCTAGAACAGTAGTTCTCAATCTTAGATGTACTTGTTTTATTCTAGGGTGGAGTCCAGGCACAGGAGATTTTTTTTTAAGCTCTCCAGATAACCGTAATATGAAGCCAAAGCCAAAACCCACTGACTGGTAAATAAAAAACAAGTGTCTTTTCTTCTCCCAAAATTAGAGCTTTGTTAGCACTATATAGAAATATATGCAAAACACATATAGGATTTTAGATTTTCTATTAGTCACATTAAAAAAGTAAAAAGAAACATGTTAATAAGATATTTAGTTTTAACTAATATATATATAGAATATTTTCATCTCAAATGTAATCAATACACAACTTTATGAATGAAATATCTCATAATCATTTTTTGTACCAAGTTTTTGAAATCCAGTGTGTATTACACATATACTTGCAGTAAATATCAAATCAGGCAATATATTTTCATCAACAATTCTTGATCTTTATTTTGATTTAATAAAATTTAAAAATGAAAAATTAGATTCACATATCCTAGTTGTTCCAAGCATACTTAAATTTTCCATCAGATACTTTATCATTCATTTCATCAAAAAATTTATATTGACTATATTTGGAAATAATAATGATCAGTTTTTAAATTTATATTAAGCCTACTTATATTAATTTATATTAATTAAAATTTCATTTTAAAATCAATCAACTTGGGCTTCCCTGGTGGCGCAGTGGTTGAGAGTCCGCCTGCCGATGCAGGGGACGCGGGTTCGTGCCCCTAGTCCGGGAAGATCCCACATACCGCGGAGCGGCTGGGCCCGTGAGCCATGGCCACTGAGCCTGCGCGTCCGGAACCTGTGCTCCGCAACGGGAGAGGCCACAACAGTGAGAGGCCCGCATACCGCAAAAAAAAAAAAAATCAATCAACTTACATTAATATTAGTCAACTACATCAATTAAATTTAAACTAATCAATTAATTAAATAAAATTAGAACTCCATTACATCAGTTACAATAGTCACATTTCATTTGCTTAATAGTCACATGGGGCTGTGTCTACCATATTAGAGAGTGCAGGCTTAGAACATCAACGATATCCTAATGAATTATAAACAGAATTTCAAATTCTGTAAACGTTTTTTAACACAGGTAATATTAATCCTATCATACAGATTTAGGAATTTGAGGCTCAAGGTGGTTTAGAACTTTACCTATATTCACATATTAAGAAATACAGTTCAAATTCAAGCCCAGTTCTATCTGACTGGATGTTTTTTCTCTATCCATTACATTATCACAGTATCCATTATACTCTCTATCTTCTTCAGAAAATGTAGAGCACATTTAATATACTAATTAGAAAGCAAACCACGGAAACAGAAAAGGACTTGCTGACAGGGAGACAGTCGACATCTTTTTTTTTTTTTTTTTTTGCCTGTACACAGGCCTCTCACTGCTGTGGCCTCTCCCATTGCAGGGCACAGGCTCCGGACGCACAGGTTCAGCGGCCATGGCTCACGGGCCCAGCCGCTCCGCGGCATGTGGGAACTTCCCGGACCGGAGCACGAACCCACGTCCCCTGCATCGGCAGGCGGACTCTCAACCACTGTGCCACCAGGGAAGCCCTCGACATCTTTTTAAAACACTTAAGCCCTATATTTTGTTTAAAAAAATAGAAATAAATAACCAAGCCACTTGTTCACAACATTTACCTTACAAAGAGATGATGCTTGTTTAATTACTTGTGTAATATGCATAATTTTAAAACAGAAGAAACTATGCCAATATAGCCCCTAAATTCCTTTTTTAAATCTAAAACTATTTTAATTGGAGCTTAAGAACTCTCTAAAGCTATTTCTAGTTTCTCTCAGTTTTCCTAACACTAATGTGTGTGTGTATATATATATATATATAAAATTTCCTAGCACTAATACATATATATATATATATATATATATATATATATATATATATATAGTCTTTAGAATTCTACTTTTGGTTTGAATGCAGCTTTTGGTTTAAAAAAATTGATAACCAAATAAAACATCATTACTAAAACTGATTTACAAAGTTGACTGAGATGTCCTTGACATTTTGTTAGAGGCTAGCTTTATCTGAGTTGGGATTTGAGTGTATCTTATAGTTTCATTTAGCTCACTGATTAATAAGATACAGGTATTTTATTCAATTTGAAGTCCGGCTTCGATTACCTGCCTTCTCTTTACTCTTCTGCTTTCTCTTATGTTATTTGCTAACCATCACTGGAGGAGGAGTGCTGCTCTAAACTACAGAACCATCTGCAGCTGTGAGCTTGAGTCATATTTTGTGACTCACCACTGTCTCTACTGACTGTGCCAATCATATCTGCAGGGAAAAGGCAGTTGTAAGATTCTGGGAATAAGAACTTCCTCATTTTCTCTAATTCTTTCTCCAAGTTAAAAGAAGAAAAAAAAAAGCAATAAAGAGATTAGCCTGTTCTTTCTGTTATTGTCATGGCTTAGTGGCTCTGGAATCAGTTTGCAATATCAAATAAGACTTGGTGAAAACTTTGCCTCTATCCCAACATAATAACTGGGAGGAGGTTTAATATACTTTTGGAGGAAAGACGTCATCTTAAAACTGAGATCCTTCTGTTGAATGAATGGCACTTTTATAAGAAATGTTCTTTTGTGCAACTTAATACTTTCTATATATTTCTCTCAAATAGCTCTCTTTTGGTATGAAAAATGCAAATGAGGTTTATATTTGTACAGTGCATGGTATGTGTTTGTTACATTTAAATGTCCTCACAGCCTACCCAAAGATCTCAATGTGCTCTCTTAAAACAATTATTTTCTTGGAACTTATCTACAGGTGGAGCATCTTGCTGTAGAAACTGTCTAGCTTCACATTATCTTTTAATACTCTCCTGCCAAAATATACCCTCAAGGCAAACTTTTGTAGATTTCTTCCTAAAAGACAGTAAAACACCATGGGAATTTAAATTATATTCAATATGTTATTTAAAAGTTAATTATGCTTATGGTTTCGAATGATTTCTTAAAATGGTAAACATGTATATGTGGAATCAAGATGGTTGCGATGTTGAAAGAAATGATATTGACATCCTTATTTTCTCTTTTGAACTATGGTTTTCTTCAACATTTGTGTGCCCTTCTCAGAAGCTGAGAAACTTCTGCTGGAAAAGCAGGATCATAAGTAGGAGGGTTAGAGTTCTGGGTTTGAATGTCAGCTCAGTTTAGAGGTTTTGTAGCCTTTGGCAAGTTAGCTGACTGATGTTTAAGGTCTCGTGTCCTGTAAATAGAGATAACAGTGACCTCTGCAAAGCGTTATTTTAAAGATTAAATGTGAAGCTCTCTGAGAAGTTTCTGGAGTACAGTAAATGTGCAATATGTTTTTTTGTTTTTGTTTTTTAGTAGTAGTAGAGTGGTTGCTATAAACTAAATGATTCTGTTCCCCCCCCCAGATTCATATATTGAAACCTAATCTCCAAAGTGATAGTATTTGGAGGTGGGGCCTTTGAGAATTGATTAGGTCATGAGGGTGGAGCCCTCAAGAATGAGATTCCTGCTTCTTGTAAAAGAGACCCAGGGTTCAGTCTTCCCCTCTTGTATTGTGAGGACACTTGGAAGAAGGCTGTGTATGAACCAGAAAGGGGGTGCTCACAAGAACCCAACGATACTGGCACCCTAATCTCAGACTTCCAGCCTCCAAAACTGTGAGAAATGAATTTCTGTTGTTTATAAGCCACCCCGTTCTTTGATAATTTGTCATAGCAGCCTGAAAACGCTGACAGTGATTATTTGGAAAAATTAAAATTAAATGGCCATTTTGAACCTGCTTATCTATATGTACTACTTCAGGAAGACAATTGGTAATTTTAAAGAACACTGAATAGACACAGATTGGGGATGAACAAATTAGTGATAAATGTCTAAACCTGAGGAAGGTCATCAACATCTATTGGGTAGAAATCCTGCTACTGCTAAATTAGTTTGTGTGTGTGCATATGTGTGTGTACATGTGACATGTTTTCACTTGAAAGGCATAATGTGAATTAAATGCTGAAATTGTTGAGCATTTCATTCTGAAATTGGGAATGGAGAATATTCTCTAAATTCCTGTTGGATTTGCTAAATGAATAAAATTTATGACCCAGTCATTTAAATGCATTCCAAAAATGTATAATATTATCAAATCTAACTGCTATCTAATTTAACTTACAGGATCTGTGATATTTTAGAGCTGAAGGAAAATAGTTATACCTCTGAAAATAATGCTGCAGTTTAAAAACTGTTGGTTTTAGTTATTTTCAGGTTTACATTTACCAGGAAACTTACAGATAGGTGTGATTTCTTCAACAACATCAATTGATTTTGATTAACCACAATATGCCATTTCATTTTGTAATTTAAATGCCAGATGTTTAAAGACCAGGATTTATTAACCTACCTAGTATTTAATAGCCTTCATGGGATCTTCAAATAATAGTTGGATAGATCTGGGTAAGATTAAATTAGAATTTCACTGTATTAAGCCAAGTAGTCTAAACCCATTCTTTCATGCAAAACTAGTCAAAAGACTTTGTATTTTATTTACCTTTCTCTTTGGAAATAAATGCATTTGCTTTCTCTTGTTTATATTCATAACAATAATAGGTACATTTAAATTAATTACATTTAATTGAACTGCATTTCACTTAATTGCCAGTAGTTAGAATAACAATTCACAACATGCTGATATTCAAGTCCAAATGGTTCTGTCATAAAAATAAAATTAAGACATTTGAGAAAAGTTACATTTGTTATATGTAATTTTCCTTCTTTAAAAACAATTACACAAAAATTCATTTTATAAAGAACCATCTAGGGCTTCCCTGGTGGCGCAGTAGTTGAGAGTCCGCCTGCCCATGCCGGGGACGCAGGTTCGTGCCCTGGTCTGGGAAGATCCCACATGCCGCGGAGCGGCTGGGCCCGTGAGCCATGGCCGCTGAGCCTGTGGGCCCAGAGCCTGTGCTCCGCAACGGGAGAGGCCACAACAGTGAGAGGCCCGCATATCACACACACAAACAAAAAAAACGAACCATCTAAACTCAAATGTGTCTCCAAGTCACTTAAAGGAGGGGGAAAAAAAAAAAAGCTAAACTTGTAAAAACAGAGTAAAATTGTGGTTGCCAGAGCCTGTGGGTATAAATTTGCAACTAGTGGATAAAGTAAGTCCAGCATGGTGATATGGTGATTATAGATAACAATATTGTATTATAAACATCAAACTTCCTAAGAGACTAGATCTTAATTATTCTCACCACAAGAAAGACATTTGTGACCTATTAGGGGTGCTAGCTAAGGCTAATGATGACAATCACTGCAATGTATAAATGTATCAAATCAACATGGTGGACACCTAAAACTTATACAATGTTATATGTCAGATATATTTCAATAAAATAGTCCTCACTAAATCATATGAAGTGTATAATTCACAGGAAAACAGCAGTATGAATACAGAGTTGAAAATAAAAGCAGTTATCTTTTCCTGATATCATTCCATGAGCAGTATTTGCGATGCCAACATTTATAGTCACAAAGTAAAACATGCTTTTTTATGACCTCATATTACCTCAAAACAAACAAACTAAAACAAAACAAACCCTGAGAAATGGGAAGAATAGAAAGAACATGGAGTTCAGAGCTCTTAAGTGAATTGCCAAGAGCTAAAAGCAAAAACAACAAAAAAACAAATAAACAAAAACACCACCATCCACCCTGCCAGAGACTGTAGTATTTACACAGGACATTTTATACAGGCATAAGTGATTGTTCTTTCAAAGTCTAGAAGGTGAATTTATACTCTTGTTCTATGATGTAACTAGCCGTAAGACTTTGGACAGTCATTTAAATATTCTCATGTTAAATTTCATCTTTGCAGGGCTTCCCTGGTGGCGCAGTGGTTGAGAGTCCACCTGCCGATGCAGGGGACACGGGTTCGTGCCCCGGTCTGGGAGGATCCCACGTGCCGCAGAGCGGCTGGGCCCATGAGCCATGGCCGCTGGGCCTGCGCGTCCGGAGCCTGTGCTCCGCAATGGGAGAGGCCACAACAGTGAGAGGCCCGCGTACAGCAAAAAAAAAAAAAAAAAAAAATTTCATCTTTGCAATTTATATTTTTTGAAAACATGGACTCATAGAGCTTTTACAGATGTTGGGTATTATAGAATATGTAAATGTCTCATGAATTATAGCTCAGTAAATATTATTTTTCTAGTTATGTGTGTGTATAATTTAACTGACTTTTTTTCATAACCATTCTAAGCAAGGTTATAATAAAACTTTTTATAGAACATGATGATACTATTGAGAGACATGAACAGTAAATGACAATATTAATTTTAATGCTGGGTCTATCTCCATCGTGTATTATTTTGAACCAGTAATCCCTTTAGTTTGTTTCTTCATCTATGAAATGTGAATAATAAAGCCTATCGCACATTGTTATGATCAGGTACGTGAGAGTGCACTTAAAAAAGGATATAAATTGAAATCATTACACAAATATGAATAATAAAATATTTTACATGGAATTGATATCAATATATTAATATATTGGCTATCTTTTAAGTCTATAATTTGCAGGCACTTTCATATGTGTTTTCTTTGATCCTTATAAAAACTCTGTTGGGGTGAAAGATTTGCTTTATTTCCCATTGAACAGTAAGAAACTGAAGTTTCAAAAGGTAAAGTAACTTGTAGAAAGTCTCTCTCCCCTATACTACTGGCAGGGAGGGACTTGCATCCCAGTACATGCCCTTCTTTTTTAGGACTCTGATAAACCTACTTGCTTTTGTGGAAAACCAGCTCCTCATCTTAAGAGTTAACAACTAACATTACTGAACTATTTGTTCAGTTTAACACGTTTTGTTTTGTTTTACCAGAGTAAATTTTCTGATTCCACAAAACGATAAGGACCTCCTAAGGGCAATTAGATCTTGACTTGCTGCGATAAGTATACTTTACTTTTCTCTTACTCATTTGACTTCTCCACTGCAACATACTTCATTAAAGACATAGCAGAGACCAAAAATGTGCAAAAGTAGATTCCCTGTTATATTCGTCCTGTGTCATTGTTTAAAGACAAATTATTTGGGTTCCACATGTAAATATTATAACCATCTGCCAAGAGAAAGTGCAAGGGACAATAAAATGTTTACTTTTCCAAAGTTATTCCTCTCACACTGAGGTACTGGGTAAAGAATCATTAATTTTGGGCTTCCCTGGTGGCGCAGTGGTTGAGAGTCCGCATGCCAATGCAGGGGACAAGGGTTCGTGCCCTGGTCTGGGAAGATCCCACATGCTGCAGAGCGGCTGGGCCTGTGAGCCATGGCCACTGAGCCTGCGCGTCCGGAGCCTGTGCTCCGCAACGGGAGAGACTACAACAGTGAGAGGTCCGTGTACCACAAAAAAAAACAACAAAAAACATTAATTTCTTGATTTGGGGATCATAGGTAATATTTATATAAACTTCCCTTTGGACAAGTTCTGTTACTTCTAACACATTTTTCCTAATTTCACACATTTCATTAAGTAATATGAATATAAAACAACTACAAGGAATCCTTAGATGAGGAAGATAAAGCCAAACATATTTAAAATTCTGATAATTACATATTATTCCATTGATTATATAAGGAAATATTATTAGAAAAAAATTGACACATTCTTCTAAATCAAGTTGCATTTAAACTAGGCATACATTTTTATAGTGTCTGTATGTTTTGTTTAAAATTACAAGATGCAAATTAATGGAGAGAAAAGTGTAAAATAACACAGAGATTTTAAGGAGAAGATGGTGGAAGAGTAAGACGCAGAGATCACCTTCCTCCCCACAGATACATCAGAAATACATCTACATGTGGATCTGCTCCTATAGAACACCCACAGAACGCTGGCAGAAGACCTCAGACCTCCGTAAAGGCAAGAAACTCCCCACATACCTGGGTAGGGCAAAAGGAAAAAGAAAAAACAGAGACAAAATAATAGGCACGGGACCTGCATCAGTGGGAAGGAGCCATGAAGGAGGAAACTAAATCATAGTTTAGTCCCTTCCACAAGGAAGCCTACACACCCACTGAAACAACATTAGCCACTGGGGGCAGACACCAAAAACAACGGGAACTACAAACCTGCAGCCTGCAAAAAGGAGACCCCAAACACAGTAAGATAAGCAAAATGAGAAGACAGAAAAACACACAGCAGATGAAGAAGCAAGGTAAAAATTCACCAGACCTAACAAATGAAGAGAAAATAGGCAGTCTACCTGCAAAAGAGTTCAGAATAATGATAGTAAAGATGATCCAAAATCTTGGAAATAGAACAGAGAAAATGAAAGAAACATTTAACAAGGACCTAGAAGAACTAAAGAGGAAACAAGCAACAATGAACAACACAATAAATGAAATTCAAAGTACTCTAGAAGGGATCAATAGCAGAATAACTGAGGCAGGAGAACGGTTAAGTGACCTGGAATATAAAATAGTGGAAATAACTACTGCAGAGCAGAATGAAGAAAAAAGAATGAAAAGAACTGAGGACAGTCTCAGACACCTCTGGGACAACATTAAATGCACCAACATTCGAATTATAGGGGTCCCAGAAGAAGAAGAGAAAAAGAAAGGGACTGAGAAGATATTTGAAGAGATTATAGTTGAAAACTTCCCTAATATGGGAAAGGAAATAGTTAATCAAGTCCAGGAAGCACAGAGAGTCCCATAAAGGATAAATCCAAGGAGACACATGCCAAGACACATATTAATCAAACCATCAAAAATTAAATACAAAGAAAACATATTAAAAGCAGTGAGGGAAAAATAACACACAAGGGAATCCCCATAAGGTTAACAGCTGATCTTTCAGCAGAAACTCTGCAAGCCAGAAGGGAGTGGCAGGACATATTTAAAGTGATGAAGGAGAAAAACCTACAACCAAGATTACTCTACCCAGCAAGGATCTCATTCAGATTCGACGGAGAAATTAAAACCTTTACAGACAAGCAAAAGCTCAGAGAGTTCAGCACCGCCAAACCAGCTTTACAACAAATGCTAAAGGAACTTCTCTAGGCAGAAACACAAGAGAAGGAAAAGACCTACAAGAACAAACGCAAAACAATTAGGAAAATGGGAATAGGAACATACATATCGATAATTACCTTAAATGTAAATGAATTAAATGCTCCCACCAAAAGATACAGACTGGCTGAATGGATACATAAATGAGACGCATATATATGCTGTCTACAAGAGACCCACTTCTGACCTAGGGACACATATAGACTGAAAGTGAGGGGATGGAAAACGATATTCCATGCAAATGGAAATCAAAAGAAAGCTGGAGTAGCAATTCTCATATCAGACAAAATAGACTTTAAAATAAAGACTATTAAAAGAGACAAAGAAGGACACTACATAATGATCAAGGGATCGATCCAAGAAGATGATATAACAATTGTAAATATTTATGCACCCAACATAGGAGCACCTCAAAACATAAGGCAAATACTAACAGCCATAAAAGGAGAAATCGACAGTAACACAATCATAGTAGGGGACTTAAACACCCCACTTTCACCAATGGACAGATCATCCAAAATGAAAATAAATAAGGAAACACAAGCTTTAAATGATACATTAAACAAGGAGGACTTAATTGATATTTATAGGACATTCCATCCAAAAATAACAGAATACACTTTCTTTTCAAGTGCTCATGGAATATTCTCCAGGATAGATCATATCTTGGGTCACAAATCAAGCCTTGGTAAATTTAAGAAAAGAGAAATCATATCAAGTATCTTTTCCGACCACAACGCTATGAGACTAGATATCAATTACAGGAAAAGATCTCTAAAAAATACAAACTCATGGAGGCTAAACAATACACTACTTAATAACCAAGAGATCACTGAAGAAATCAAAGAGGAAATAAAAAAATACCTAGAAACAAATGACAATGAAAACATGATGACCCAATACCTATGGGATGCAGCAAAAGCAGTTCTAAGAGGGAAGTTTATAGCAATACAATCCTACCTTAAGAAACAGGAAACATCTCAAATAAACAACCTAACCCTGCACCTAAAGCAGTTAGAGAAACAAGAACAGAAAAACCCCAAAGTTAGCAGAAGGAAAGAAATCATAAAGATCAGATCAGAAATAAATGAAAAAGAAATGAAGGAAATGAGAGAAAAGGTCAGTAAAACTAAAAGCTGGTTCTTTGAGAAGATAAAAGAAATTGATAAACCATTAGCCAGACTCATCCAGAAAAAATGGGAGAAGCCTCAAATCAATAGAATTAGAAATAAAAAAGGAGAAGTAACAACTGACACTGCAGAAATACAAAGGATCATGAGAGATTACTACAACCAACTCTATGCCAATAAAATAGACAACCTGGAAGAAATGGACAAATTCTTAGAAATGCACAACCTGCCAAGACTGAACCAGGAAGAAACAGAAAACATAAACAGACTAATCACAAGCACTGAAATTGAAACTGTGATTAAAAACCTGTTTTGCTTGTCCAGATATCCACATAATGCCTTTGTTTCTTTGTCTCCCAGCTAATTCAGAAAGAATGACTATATTAAGATCAGGAGAGCCAGATACTTATGGCTTATTACAGCCCCTATCAACAAGTCTATAGATTACCAATGCTGAAGACTGCTTAGGATATTTGTTGCATAGCTTGGGGAGGTAAGGATTCAGGTCAAGGTCAGTTTATAATATCAAAATTTCAGATATTAGGTGCCTAGCAATGAATAAGATTATATTTAGTCACTCAGTGTTCTGCAGCTTAGCTGGACCCTTGGGGATGATTAACTTATTATTAAATGGATATGAGTAGCTAAAGTATTGTGATAGGAAGGCAATAGATTTGGTGGGAGGGAACTTGAAAACCATGGTGTATGCTCTGTGAAAGTATCTCTGTCTGTATAAGGCAAAGACTGATCCATTTTGTGACTCCAGAGGCTTACTGGAGTTCACATAATATAAAATATCACTGTCAGATTCGGTTTACCAGGTGTTCCTATTCCCACCTGTCCCTAGAGGTCATTAAACCAGAGGTGGTCAATCCTTTCAAATATAAGAAATTTAAACATTTTATATATGGCAGTTTCTGTATTCATTAAAAAATAGATTGAAGCCCTAAAGTAACAGGCTCCAATAAAGATTTTATGGCTAACATAAATAAAGATAATCCTGTGGTATCCATTTAGTATGATATTTTACAGATAAAATCTAATGCCAATTTCCTGTTAGGGAAATGCTCCACTTTCTGCTTTAACAAGGTAAGACAAATATCTGTAGTTTAAAAAAAATCCAAAGCAAGCACTAACAATTTGTGTAAATCCTTGAGGGAGTGAAATAAAAAAGTAAATATATAATCTAATTTCACTAATATTATTGACATATGGAGCATCAGACGAGATAAAGAATGAGGAACAGTACTATAGGCAATTTAAGGAGAGCTTAGATTATTTATCTTCTTCTATACAGCCACAAATTGAACATATGGGGATATTTGCATAATGTAAAAACATGGGTTATATTAGTACTGTTGGAAGAAAATAAAAGATGGAACCACTGCCATTAAAACTTTTCCTGCTTTTACACTACATGTTTAATTAATTTTACCTTTAATGATTACCATGAAATTTGATCCAAACTCAAGCCGAAGAGAAAGTATTATGGAATGATTAATAACTTACTTGTAATATCCATTGAAATTCTCATATATTGCATTGGGAATAATCAGTGATATTGACTGAGGTAGTATGAACTTATTTAAGGAATAATTTGACCAAGAGGAAGAGTAAAAGAGGTAGATAGGTGCTATGATAACTTGTCACAGAATATGTACTTCCTTAAACTACTGGGAGCATACATATGCAATAGAAAGTTAAGGATTTAAAATGTATTTATTAAAAGAGTAGGGACCTTCAGGATGGTGGAGGAATAAGAGATGGAAATCACCTTCCTCCCCATAAATACATCAAAAATACAACTACACGTGGAACAACTCCTACAGAACACCTACTGAACGCTGGCAGAAAACCTCAGACTTCCCAAAAGGCAAGAAACCCCCCATGTACCTGGGTAGAGCAAAAGAAAAAAGAAAAAACAGAGACAAAAGAATAGGGACAGGACCTGCATCTCTGGGAAGGAGTTGTGAAGGAGAAAAAGTTTCCACACACTAGGAAGCCCCTTCACTGGTGGAGGCAGGGGTTGGGCAAGGGGGAAGCTTCGGAGCCACAGAGGAGAGCACAGCAACAGGGGTGCAGAGGGCAAAGCTGAGAGATTCCCACACAGAGGATCGGTGCCGACCAGCGCTCACCAGCCTGAGAGCCTTTCTGCTCAGCCACCAGGGCGAGTGGGGGCCGGGAGCTGAGGCTCGGGCTTCAGAGGTCGGATCCCAGGGAAAGGACTAGGGTTGGCTGCGTGAACACAGCCTGAAGGGGGCTAGTGCGTCACAGATAGCCAGGAGGGAGTCTGGGAAAAAGTCTGGAACTGCCTAAGAGGCAAGAGACCATTGTTTTCGGGTGCCCAAAGAGAGGGGATTCCTTCCCTGTCTGCCCACCGCCTAAAGGAGCTCCAGAGATGGGCGCTCGGACTTGAGAGACTAGCATGGAACGCTAAGGCTACTACTGCAGCCACCAAGAAGCCTGTGTGCAAGCACAGGTCACTATCCACACCCCCATGCCCCCAGAGCCTGTGCAGCCCACCACTGCCAGGGCCCCATGAGCCAGGGAAAGTTCCCCGGGAGAACACAGGGTGCGCCTCAGGCTGTTGCAACCTCACAATGGCCTCTGCCACTGCAGGCTCACCCCGCATTCCAATTATAACTACCATACCCCTCCCTCACCCGAGCCTGAATAAGCAAGAGACCCCTAGCCAGCGGCTGCTTTAACCCCATCCTATCTGGTGGGAACAGATGCCTGAGGGCACGTACACACAAAGGTAGGCCCAGAACCAAAGCTGAATCCCAGGAGCTGTGCGAACAAAGAAGAGAAAGGGAAATTTCCCCCTGCAGCTGCAGGAGCAGCAGATTAAATCCGCACAATCTACTTAATGTACCCTGCATCTGTGGAATACCTGAATAGACAATGAATCACCCCAAAATCGAGGCAGTAGATTCTGGGAGCAAAGGTAGACTTGGGGTTTGCTGTCTGAGACTGATTTGTTTCTAATTTTTATTTTTATCTTAGTTTAGTTTTTAGCGCTTGTTATCACTGGTGGATTTGTTTATTGGTTTGGTTGCTCTCTTCTTTTTATTATTATTATATTTTTAATAATTTTTTGATTTATTATTTTCTTTAATTTCTTTTTTCTTTCTTTCTTTCTGTCTTTTCTTCTGCGCCATGTGGCTGACAGGGTCTTGGTGCTCCGGCCAGGTATCAGGTCTGATCTCTGAAGTGGCAGAGCTGAGTTCAGGACACTGGACCACCAGAGACCTCACAGCCCCATGTAATATCAATTGGCGAGGGCTCTCCTAGAGATCTCCGTCTCAACGCTAAGACCCAGTTGCACTCAACAACAAGCAAGCTCCAGTGCTGGACACCCCATGCCACACAACTAGCAAGACACGAACACAACCCCACCCATTAGCAGAGAGGCTGCCTAAAAACATACTAAGTTCACAGACACCCCAAAATACATCACCAGACGTGGCCATGCCCACCAGAAAGACAAGCGCCAGCCTCACCCACCAGAACAAAGGCACCAGTCCACTCCATGAGGAAGCCTAAACAAGCCAATGAACCAACCTCATCCACTGGGAGCACACACCAAAAACAACAGGACCTACGAACCTGCAGTCTGCAAAATGGAGACCCCAAACACAGTAAGTTAAACAAAATGAGAAGACAGAGAAATATGCCTCAGATGAAGGAGCAAGGAAAAAACCCACCAGACCAAACAAATGAAAAGGAAATGGGCAGTCTACCTGAACAAAAATTCAGAGTAATGATAGTAAAGATGATCCAAAATCTTGGAAATAGAATGAAAAAAATACAAGAAATGTTTAACAAGGACCTAGAAGAACTAAAGAGCAAACAAACAATGATGAACAACACAATAAATGAAATTAAAAATTCTCTAGAAGGAATCAATAGCAGAATACTGAGGCAGAAGAACAGATAAGTGACCTGAAAGATAAAATAGTGGAAATAACTACCGCAGAGCGGAATAAAGAAACAATAATGAAAAGAATAAAGGACAGTCTCAGAGACATCTGGGACAACATTAAACACGCTAACATTCAAATTATAGGGGTCCCAGAAGAAGAAGAGAAAAAGAAAGGGACTGAGAAAAATATTTGAAGAGATTATAGTTGAAAACTTCCCTAACGTGGGAAAAGAAATAGTCAATCAAGTCCAGGAAATGCAGAGTGTCCCATACTGGATAAATCCAAGGAGAAACATGCCAAGACACATATTAATCAAACTATCAAAACTTAACTACAAAGAAAACAAATTAAAAGCAGCAAGGGAAAAGCAACAAATAAAATACAAGGGAATTCCTTAAGTGAATCCCCCATAAGGTTAAGAGCTGATCTTTTAGCAGAAACTCTGCAAGCCAGAAGGGAGTAGCAAGACATATTTAAAGTGATAAAAGGGAAAAACCTACAACCAAGATTACTTTACCCAGCAAGGATCTCATTCAGATGTGACAGAGAAATTAAAACCTTTACAAACAAGCAAAAGTTAAGAGAATTCAGCACCACCAAGCCAGCTCTACAAAAAACGCTAAAGGAACTTCTCTAGGCAGGAAACACAAAAGAAGGAAAAGACCTACAATAACAAACCCAAAACAATTAAGAAAACGGTAATAGAATACACATATTGATAATTACCTTAAATGTAAATGGATTAAATGCTCCAACCAAAAGGCATAGACTAGCTGAATGGATACAAAAACCATACCCATATATATGCTGTCTACAAGAGACCCACTTCAGACCTAAGGACACATACAGACTGAAAGTGAGGGGATAGAAAAAGATATTCCATGCAAATGGAAATCAAAAGAAAGTTGGAGTATTAATTGACATATCAGAAAACTACACTTTAAAATAAAGACTAGTACAAGAGACAAAAAAGGACATGACATAATGATCAAGGGATTATCCCAAAAAGATATAACAATTGTAAATATTTATGCACCCAACATAGGAGCACCTCAATACATAAGACAAATGCTAACAAACCATAAAAGGGGAAATCAACAGTAACACAATAATAGTAAGGGGCTTTAACACCCCACTTTCACCAATGGACAGATCATTCACAATGAAAATAAATAAGAAAACACAAGCTTTAAATGACACATTAAACAAGATGGACTTAATTGACATTTATAGGACAGTCCACCCAAAAACAACAGAATACACTTTCTTCTCAAGTGCTCATGGAACATCCTCCAGGGTAGTTCATGTATAGGGTCACAAATCAAGCCTTGGTAAATTTAAGAAAAGAGAAATCATATCAAGTATCTTTTCTGACCACAACGCTACGAGACTAGATACCAGATACAGGAAAAAACTGTAAAAAAATACAAACACACGGAGGCTAAACAATATACTATTAAGTAACCAAGAGATCACTGAAGAAATCAAAGAGGAACTCAAAAAATACCTAGAAACAAATGACAATGAAAACATGACAACCCAAAACCTATGGGATGTGCAAAGGCTGTTCTCAGATGGAAGTTTATAGCAATACAATCCTACCTCAAGAAACAAGAAAAATCTCAAATAAAAAACCTAAACTTACACCTAAAGCAATTAGAGAAAGAAGAACAAAGAAAACCCCAAAGTTAGCAAAAGGAAAGAAATCATAAAGATCAGATCAGAAATAAATGAAACAGAAATGAAGGAAACAATAGCAAAGATCAATAAAACTAAAAGGTGGTTCTTTGAGAAGATTAAAAAAATTGATAAACCATTAGCCAGACTCATCAAGAAAAAAAAGGGAGAAACTCAAAACCAGAATTAGAAATGAAAAAGGAGAAGTAACAACTGACACTGCAGAAATACAAAGGATCATGAGAGGTTACTACAAACAACTATATGCCAATATAATGGCCAAGCAGGAAAAAATGGACAAATTCTAAGAAAAGCACAACTTTCCAAGACTGAACTAGGAAGAAATAGAAAATATACAGAGACCAATCACAAGCACTGAAATTGAAACTGTAATTAAAAATCTTCCAACAAAAGCCCAGGACCAGATGGCTTCATAGGCGAATTCTATCAAACATTTAGAGAAGAGCTAACACCTATCCCTCTCAAACTCTTCCAAAATATAGCAGAGGGAGGAACATTCCCAAACTCATTCTACGAGGCCACCATCACCCTGATACCAAAACCAGGCAAAGATGTCACAAAGAAAGAAAACTACAGGCCAATATCACTGATGAACATAGATGCAAAAACCCTCAACAAAACACTAGCAAACAGAATCCAACAGCACATTAAAAGGATCATATACCATGATCAAGTGGGGTTTATTCCAGGACTGTAAGGATTCTTCAATATATGCAAATCAATCAAGGTGATACACCATATTAATAAACTGAAGGATAAAAACCATATGATCATCTCAACAGATGCAGAAAAAGCTTTTGAAAAACGTCAACACCCATTTATGATAAAAACCTATACACTAATGATGAAAAATCTGAAAGAGAAGTTAAAGAAACACTCCCACTTACCAGTGCCACAAAAAAGAATAAAATACCTAGGAATAAACCTACATAAGGAGACAAAAGACCTGTATGCAGAAAACAATAAGACACTGATGAAAGAAATTAAAGACGATACAGATGGCGAGATATACCATGTTCATGAATTAGAAGAATCAACTTTGTGAAAACGACTATACTATCCAAAGCAATCTACAGATTCAGTGCAAACCCTATCACACTACCAATGGCATTTTCCACAGAACTAGAACAAAAAATTGCACAATTTTGTACAGAAACACAAAAGACCCCGAATAGCCAAAGCAATCTTGAGAAAGAAAAACAGCTGGAGGAATCAGGCTCCCTGACTTCAGACTATACTACAAAGCTACAGTAATCAAGACAGTATGCTTCTGGCACAAAAACAGAAATAGAGATCAATGGAACAGCAGAAAAAACCCAGAGATAAACACACACACATATGGTCACCATATCTTTGATAAAGAGGCAGGAAGATACAGTGGAGAAAAGACCTCTTCAAAAAGTGGTGGTGGGAAAACTGGACAGGTACATGTAAAAGAATGAATTTAGAACACTCCCTAAAACCATACACAAAAATAAACTCAAAATGGATTAAAGACCTAAATGTAAGGCCAGACACCATCAAACTCTTAGAGGAAAACATAGGCAGAACACTCTATGACATAAATCACAGGAAGATCCTTTTTGACCCACCTCCTAGAGAAATGGAAATAAAAACAAAAATACACAAATAGGACCTAATGAAACTTAAAAGCTTTTGCACAGCAAAGGAAACCATAAAAAGGACGAAAAGACAACCCTCAGAATGGGAGAAAATATTTGCAAAGGAAGTAACTGACAAACGATTCATCTCCAAAATATACAAGCAGCTCATTCAGCTCAATATCAAAAAAACAAACAACCCAGTCCAAAAATGGGCAGAAGACCTAAATAGACATTTCTCCAAAGAAGATATATAGATTGTCAACAAACACATGAAAGAATGTTCAACATCATTAATCATTAGAGAATTGCAAACCAAAACTACAATGAGTTATCATCTCTCACCAGTCAGAATGGCTATCATCAAAAAATCTAGAAACAAGAAATGCTGGAGAGGGTGTGGAGAAAAGGGAACCCTCTTGCACTGTTGGTGGGAATGTAAATTGATACAGCCACTATGGAGAACAGTATGGAGGGTCCTTAAAAAACTAAAAGTAGAACTACCATATGACCCAGCAATCCCACTACTGGGCATATACCCTGAGAAAACCATAATTCAAGAAGAGTCATGTACCAAAATGTTCACTACAGCTCTATTTACAATAGCAAGGACATGGAAGCAAACTACGTGTCCATCAACAGATGAATGGATAAAGAAAATGTGGCACATATATACAATGGAATATTACTCAGCCATCAAAAGAAACGAAATTGAGTTATTTGTAGTGAGATGGATGGACCTAGAGTCTATCATACTGAGTGAAGTGTCAGAAAGAGAAAAACAAATACCGTATGCTAACACAAATATATGGAATCGAAAAAAAAAAGTGGTGCTCAAGAACTTAGGGGCAGGACAGGAATAAAGACGCAGACGTAGAAAATGGACTTGAGGACACAGGGAGGGGGAAGGGTAAGCTGGGACAAAGTGAGAGAGTAGCATTGACATATATACACTACTAAATGTAAAATAGATAGCTAGTGGGAAGCAGCTGCATCACACGCAGAGATCAGCTCGGTGCTTTGTGACTACCTAGAGGGGTGGGAGGGAGACGTATGAGGGAGGGGATATGGGGATATATGTATACATATAGCTGATTCACTTTGTCATGCAGCAGCAACTAACACATATTGTAAAACAATTATACTCCAATAAATTGTTAAAAAGAAAAGCTTAAAGGGCTTCCCTGGTGGCACAGCGGTTGAGAGTCCGCCTGCCGATGCAGGGGACATGGGTTCGTGCCCCATTCCGGGAAGATCCTACATGCCGCGGAGCGGCTGGGCCCGTGAGCCATGGCCACTGAGCCTGCGCGTCCGGAGCCTGTGCTCCGCAACGGGAGAGGCCACAACAGTGAGAGGCCCGCGTACCGCAAAAAAATATATATATCTATATATGTAAACATTGACTGAGTAATAAGGATAAGAAAAAGATAGTATTTTTTAATTGTTAATACAAATTGTTTACACGATACTACCCTGATATTATAGAATTGTGAGGTTTACGTCAACACAATACCTATACTCAGTAAGAAAGGCACTTTGGAGGGAGGGCAGGCAGACATCAGAAGGGGCTGATGAAGTTTGTGTTCAAAAGTTACATGTTAAGTGTAAGAAGGAAAGCTCATCTAAAATTCATGGCCTACTGAAAGCTAGCAAAAGGAAGTGTAAGATTTACAATTCTAGACATTGCTCATCTCTTAAATGCTCACTGATATAGAAAAGCAGGGGAATAAAAGCAATGGCCTGCCAACTAATAAGGGAGAAGTGACAGGTCAAACCTGAAAGAAAAGAAAACGGAAAACAGAACTCCAAGGAGCTGAGGCAGCTGAAATGAAAGTGGTGGACCAGAGTAATTTATATATGTTTCAGCACTAAAACAAATAAATAATGGATAAATAGATAAATAAATAAAAGAGAGAAAAGAGATGGCACAAAGACGAACATACAGAAGAAGAGAAAAATAAATTACCTTAAAGTAAGAGATGATCAGTCCCAATGAAAATACTTTTAAGTTTAGGAGATAGAGGTGTGTGTGTGTGTGTGTGTGTAAATACTTATACATATATATATATACACACACATATATTTACACACACATACACACACAAGTAGATAGACACATATTCAAAAAAGTTTAGGAGATAGACTGATATGTATATATGAACATGTATGTATATATATACCTATAAACATTAGCATGTGAATACACATACACATAAGTATGGGTGTGTTTATGTATGAGTGTGTGTATATGACTGTGTGTATATACACACACCTTTCAAAATAAAAATGACCTTTCAATATAAAATTGAACATGCTTTCCCTCACCCTGCTTCAACTCTCCCAAGCCCTCTTACCCAGATCTATATTTTCATAGCAACTACCACTTTTTAATTCACTGTATAATTTTCTTATATATTTTGTTTTCTTTTTTATTGCCACTGGAATGGAACCTCCAAGTAATTGAAGACTTTTTGTGTTTTATAACTTAAGTATCCCAATAACCTTTAACGGTATCTGGTACTCAGTAAGATTTGCTTTTATGAATAAGTAATTTAACACTAACTGAGAAGCAGTTGCCAGAGTTGTTTAGTAGAAATAAAATGTATATCTTATGTGGGTAGTTAGACTAGATTAGTGGTTCACAGTGTCTAACCTCTGGGCTATGCTATGATAACATTTCCCCCTTCCAAAGGGAAATGAAAAAGACATCGGCAGTGCAATTAGTTTTCCATAAGATTGTGTTTATACAGTTTAAGATTCTATTTTATTGTAACATTAAGTTCTTTTTACCCTTCATAGTAATAAAATGCTTGTTCTTTTTGAAAATGTTAGCTACTGTGAGGAAATGATGGTACTTTATTGTAGGTATAAAGTTATTACAACAACAAAATATTTGACATTCATGTGTCCATCAGCATTATTAATCCTACTGATTTGTGACAAAGGTGTCATTGGGACCTGTGTGGTCTGAAAGTAATTTTCACAGCTTTCATAGGAACTGCTTAAGGAAAAGGTATAGGATGCCATTCAGCAATGAAACCTCTGAAGTTTTGCTGGGAACTTCAAGGAAGGCTCTTCTTAATTCTTCTCAACCTACACACAGACTAATCTATGTAGGCCTGGAGCCTCATGGTACAAGGGACTTGAAAATAACCACTGCCACACACTGAGTGAACAATAGGCTATTTTGACTTAGGGGTGACTCCAAGGATGCCAGGTTTAAAAATCATATTTAGTTATTCCTGGCAGTCTGGAAGACAGTGTGCATGCACAAGGTTTCACCCACTAAGGACTCATCAGAGAAAGAATCTCAAAGCTACAAAAAAAAAAAAGTAGCGTGGGGCAAAAAAAAAAAGAAAAGTAAACCCTCTAAGTATGACAGCAAACTCCAAGTACATACACATCCAACCATAAAAGTAAAAATATAACAGGCTAAATGAGCATAAGCACAATCTTTGACCAATAAGTGGAATATGATGATACAGAGATGACCACTAGCCAGCTAAGCTAAGAGATAAAAACAAAGGTGAGAAGAATTGGTAGAAGAACATCAGAAGCTACACATTGCAGGGGAAATATACTTCACAAAAACCATTCATCTAAGTCACTAAATAATCAATGAAGCAAATAACAACAGCAACTACATGGAGGAAAGGATCAGCATTCATAGCAGCAAAAATACATATTCTAAAATGTCCAGTTTTCTACAAAAAAATTTTACGACACACAAACATAAAAGCGTCATCATACACAGGAAAATAATAGACAACAGAAACTGCTTTTGAGGGGGCCAAGATATAGGTCTTATCTGACAGAGAACTCAAAACACCTATTTTAAATATTTTTGATGAAAGAAAACCATTCTTAAGTAAAAATGGTCTGATGACAGTGTCTCATCAAATCTAGAACATAAAGATATTGAAATTTTTAAAAATTAACAAAATTGAAATTCTGGAGTTGGAAGTTACAATAAATAAATTGAAAAAATCACTAGAGAGGGACTTCCTGGTGGCTCAGTGGTTAAGAATCTGCCTGCCAACGCAGGGGACATGGGTTCAAGCCCTGGTCCAGGAAGATACCACATGCTGCAGAGCAACTAAGACCGTGCACCACAACTACTGAGTCTGCACTCTAGAGCCCGCATGCCACAACTACTGGAGCCCGTGCTGTACAATAAAAGAAGCCACTGCAATGAGAAGCCTGCGCACTGCAGCGAAGGGTAGCCCCCTGCTCACCACAACTAGAGAAAGCCCACGTGCAGCAACTAAGACCCAACACAGCCAAAAATAAACAAATACATTTATTTTTTTTAAATCACTAGAGAGACTCTACAGATTTCACAAGACAGAATCAGTGAACTTGAAAAGATGAATGGAGATTATGCAATCTGAAGACCAGAGAGAAAAAAATAATAAAGTGAAGAGAGTCTTAGAGAAATGTGGGACACCATTAAGCACACCACCTTATGCATAATAGGTGCATCAGAAGGACAGGAAAGAAAGGCACAGAAAAAAAATTAGTTGCTGAAAACTTACCAAACTTGATGATAAACATTAGTCTATATGTTCATGAAACCCAACAAACCCAAATAAGAGGAATTCAAAAAGATACACACACAGACATAACATAGTCAAAATGTTGAAAAGTCAATTATTGAAAAATCTTAAAAGCAGCAAGAGAAAAATGACTCCTCACATACAAAGGAAGCTCACTAAACTTAACAGTTACTTCTCAGAAACAATAAAGGCCAGAAGATGGTGGGATGACATATTCAAAGTGCTGAAAATAAAAATAAAAACTTTACAGTCTCATACCTAGCAAAGCTATCTTTCACATTTTTCTGCTTTCAGCTTTTTAAAACGATGTTCACATAAAGTAATAATTTGAACAATGTGTCACTGGGTTTGTAACCTAAAAAAAAATAATAATATGTATAACAGTAACAGCACAAAAATGCCAGGGGGTGTGTGGGGGGTGTGGGTATATAGGAGTAAAGTTTCTATTATTTCACTGGAGCTATGTCTGTATAAACCTGACACATTTAAAATGTACAGATGTAAGCCCTAGAGTAGCCAGTAAGAAAATAAAACAAAAATATTATTGAAAGGTCATGCACAATAATAAAAAGATCCATTCTCTGAGAACACAAATCAATTCTTGATACGTATGCACCTAAGAATAGAGCATCAAAATACATGAGGCAAAAACTAATAGAACTCTGAGGAAGAACAGACAAATCTACTATTACCCTTGAAGATGTCAACATCTCTCTATCACTGATTTCCAAATCTAACAGGAGGAAAATTAGTAAGGACATATTTGAACTGAATAGCAACATCAGTCAACACAACATAATTAATACTGGAGACTACTTCATGCAACAGCAGCAGAATACACACTCTTCTCAAACTCACACAGAATATTCACTGAGACACCACATCCTGGGCCATAAAACACACCTTAACAAATTTACAAGAATAAAAATCGTACATATAATGTTTCCAGAGCATAATGGAATCAAAAAAGTTTAAAGAGAAATAAAAAAGTTTAAACTAAATAAAGATGAAAATACAACTTATCAAAATCTGCCAGATGTAGCAAAAGCAGTGCTTAAAGGAAAATTTATATCAATCACTGAATTCATGTATTAGAAAAGAAGAAGACATAAAAATAAATAGCTTCCACTTAGGATACTAGAAAAAGAAGAACAAATTAAATCTAAAGTAAAAGGAAGAAAATAAATAATAACAACTAGAGCAGATCAAGGAAACTAAAGACAGAAAATCAGTAGAGAAATTCAATGAATCCAAAAGCTGGTTCTTTGAAAAGATCAGTAAAATCATTAAGCCAGTTTAACTAAGAGAACAAGAGGAAAGACACAAATTAGCAATATCAGAAAAAAAAAGAGGGAGCATTACTATCAACCTCATGGATATTAAAAGGATAATACCAAATATTAGGAAGAAATTTATGCCCCAAAATTTGATCAGCTAGATGAAATGGACCGATTCCTTGAAAGACACACTACCAAAATTCACACAAGAAGTAGATTATCTGAATAAGCCTATACCTATTAAGGAAATTGAATCAATAATTAATTACTTTATAAAACAGAAAGCGCTAGGCCCAGATGGGTTTGTTGATGAATTCTACCAAACACTTGGGTTAGAAATTATGTTGATTTTCTACAATCTCTTTCAGAAAATAGAAGCAGAGAGAAAACTTCCTAACTCATTCTATGAGGCCAGTATCACCTGAATACCCAAACCAAACAAAGGCATGATGAGAAAGGAAAACCACAGATCGATATCTCTCATGAACATAGATGCAAAAATCCTCAACAAAGTGTTAGCAAAATTATTCCAAGAATGTATAACAATTATATACCATGACTAATAGAATACATATGCAAGGCTACTTCAACACTTGAAAACCAATTCATGTACTCCATAAAATCAACAGGCTAAAGAATAAAAATCATATGATCGTGTCAATAGACGTCCCTTGAATACATTATTTAAATGAAAGAACCTAGTCACAAAAGACTAGATTTCATATTGAATGATTCCATTTATATTAAATGTCCAGAATAGGCAAAACTGTAGAGACAGAAAGCAGACTACTGGTTTCTCAGCCCTAGAGGAGCAGGCAGAATAAGAAGTGACCATTAATGTACATGGGTTTTCTTCTAGAGCAAAATAAATATTCTAAATTCAGACTGTGGTGATAGTTGCACAGACTTGTGAATATATTAAAACTCAATTTTGTACATTAAATAAAGGAATTGTGTGGTATATGAATTACATCTTAGGCTCTTAAATATTCCATGTGAATCACATTATGTAATGAAATGACATTAAAAACCTTTTTTTAAAAAAGCATTTTGGGCCAATCTTCCCAAAAAGTATAATCAGAGATTAACTATATCATGAAAAGAACTGCATAATAATAAAAGTGTAGATATGAGAATATAATCTGTTGATAATTTACAAAGAGAGTGCTGTAGCCTGAAGTGGAAGGATAGGGAAATCTTTCTCTTCTGTAAATGACAGATCTGCACCTTGCTCCTAATTGTAGAAAATTCGGAGAGAAAGTGCCATCTATGCCCTGAGGTGTCTGCCCCAGTAGCAGAGCCATCAACTCAGATCTAAAAGTGGTTCAGAGAAGAATGTCAGGTTCGTCAGTCGTTAGACTTGCAGATATCTAACAGTAATTCCTTTCCTGGAGTCCAGCTGAATGCTCTCTACAGCAGAGATTTAGATTCATTATGAGTGTAAAGTAGAGCAGATTTTAATGCAAGCACATAGAAAAATGGCGAGCACTGTCAGTGTTATTTTTATACCAGTTTTAATTAGGAAATCAAAATAAGCAGATTTGACCAAGTTTTGTGTCCCTCAAGGAGACCCTGTTTGCCCGTTTTTTCCAAGTATTATGTGACAAAGTTTTGTATTACAAGTCAACCAAGGAAATCGAATGATTATTGTTTACATCTTAATTTTTATACATTTAGTATCCATTATTTTCTATTGAGAAAATGTCTTGATATAAAGTTGTGGGACAAGTTCTTACTCAATTTTCAGTAAGATTCTGGCTTGCCAGAAAAAAAGAGTAATTTACATCTAAATATTGCATAAAACGATTCCTATTATAAAACCTTCATAAATCTCTCATGGGTGATTGCAGTGTATGACAATGTTGTCTTAACTAGATCGGGCTTAGCAGTATTTACAGAAAGGAACATATCCAAATTTAACTAAGACAGAGAAATATTTAGTGTTTGCTTAATATTTCACCACCTGGATAAAACAGTCAAATGTCAAAATAGGGAACCAATGAAACCCAAATCTATAGTAAATTTTTGCAAGAGCAAAGAACCAAATAGACAAATTCAAATTGCAGAAATATATGATTTCCCCAATCTAAGAGCTTTTACTCTGTTTCTCCCTTATTCAGTGTACTAAAATATCTTAGCCAATACCATTTTCCATTTTATAATATTGCAAGTTAAGTTAAAGTCAAGAAGGAGAACTAATTACTTAGTGAATGGAGCCAATTCTAGAACACAAACTTAAAAACAATTCTTTTTCACAGATGTCCAGCATATGTGAGATGCATGAAAGAAGAGCCAAATGGGCTAATTTTCTTAGAAAAAAATATGGTATGTCTTAATAGCAGATAGCAGAAAACATAAGAGTGAAAGTAGTAGGAATTTAAAATCAATTTTAAAAAGTCAAAGAAACTGCTTGGTTAAATGTTAACGTTTGAAATTCTTTAATGTAACTGAAATTGTTGGAACAAGAACACCTTTGTAACATCTTCAATTCTCATTTTTAAGGACGAGAACTCTGAAATTCAATTATGTTGAGTGACTAAATAGCAGCATGCTAACAGTAGTTAACAGAGTTAGCTTTAGAATTAATGGACCAATTTCTTAGTGTGGAAACTCTCTACATCCATTCATCATACTCTGTATTAAGGAAGTTTGCTATGGGAATTATTTTAAAATATTGGTCAGTTAAGGGAGTATTCCTCATTTTCTTTATGTAGAAAGTTCCAAGGTATTTTCTGATTTAATAATTAGAAAACATTTACATGTACAAAAATGCTTTTAAAGTCTCTAGTATTTTGAAAAACAACAACAACAACAACGCTGAGTCTATTCAAATAAAAAGGGGTTAAAATTACATAAATATTTATGGAGAGTCTTCCTGAACACAGTACTATGTTATGTGCATCTAGTTATTCGTTATAATAACAGGCAATAGAAAGTGAGCAAGCAAATTGTTTTCCATGTTATATATAAATGCATTTCAGACTTAGGGTATCTTTCACATATTAAACTTCAAGTACATATCAGTTATTTTTTTAGAGGAAAAGGTGAGACATCTCTCAGTCGGTAGAAGAAAAAAGGAAAAAAGGAAAAACGAGAGGAGAGAAAGGAAATTGAAAATTCTTAGTGATTCATGTAAGTTCAAGTAAAAGTGATACATGACCAAACACTTTATCAAATTTTTAGGCAATCAGAAAACAAAAAGAAAAATAAGGCAAACAAAAGCCAGCAAGCAAACAGATGTAAAATGTTACACAGAAGTTCAGAAATCATGCAGGACTTTAGACTCCTACCTACAAATAACAAAACACAATGAGCTTAGCCAATAAACATTTTAAGGTTCAATTTTTTAACACGAAGATTTTTTTTATGTACAAATATGACTTCGTTTAACTATACAGAAAATAAAAATAAATATTCAAGAGGTTAGAAAACAAAAAACATATATGCTTTTCTGTAAAGAATTGTTTGAAAACTATATTGATCATTGCTGTGAAAACGACTCTGAAGAACTAAATCAAAATCAGTAACACAAGAAATAAGAAGTCAGGTGCATGAGTACTAAAAATTCAATGTAGAGTAACTAAACTATTTTTTTTCTTATGGTAATAAATCTGAACATAAAATATAATTTTCAGAAAATGTGATTTTCAAAGTAAGAAAAAACATTTAACTATTTCTATTTTATGATAATTTATGATCAGTACAGACTATAATATTCTTCAATTACAATTAAGCTTTCTAAGAAAACAATATAATGTGAATGAAAGAATAGAAAAATTGTGCCTTTACATGGTGATATATTTTACACCGTTCAGACAAAAAGTACTAGTAAGTACATAGTATGAATTATGGTATATCTTTATAGCAAAATTGTAAATCAAGGTTATTTTCCTTTTTATACTTTTTATACCCTCGAATTTCTTTAACAAGTATTTTGATTACAATAAAACATCCAGTAAATGTAATTTTAAAAAGCAAAAACAATGAATGACGGGCTGGAATTAGAATCTTGATTATCTCCAATGAAACGTTGAAAACTGTGCATTTTATTTCACAGTATGTAGAGAGCAATTCTACATTCTTGAAAAGGAGGATTGCTTGATCAGAAATGTAATTTAAGAAGAAAAATCGGTCTACAGCATATGAGAGTATAGTTTTGAATCATAAAAATTATTTAAGACATTGTGAACAATCCGGGTAAAATGTATAGAAGACGAAGTGTGGCAGTAGTGATAGAAGTTGAAATTGGAAGAGAGTACAGAAGTAGAATTGTCAGAAATTAGCACTCGATTGTATAAAGGCTAGAGGGTGAGTGAGGAGTCAAAATCTGACTTTAAGGTTTTTACTCTAGTTACAGAAAGAATGGCAGTGTTATTAACAAAGATGAGGAATGAAAGAGAAGCAGACATGAAGAGGAAAGAAGAGATAAAATACTTAAAATGTAACAATATAATCTGTCACTAGATCTATCTTACTACTGAATAAAATGAAATCTGAAGACTGTTAATACAGATTAAATGAATTTTTTTAAAATTGTTTTGACAGTTTTGGGGGAAAGTAGAAATAATTACTGAGGTCTTTGACAAGATCCAGAAATCTGAAATTCTAAGAGTATGTTTCATAACTAAATGAACCATCTATCATGTTTCCTACTGTGTCATGCAAAAAACCCACAAAAGATCACATTTTTTTTTCTCACTAGGAACAGAAGGTAGAACCAACAGTGTGTCCTGCGCTCACAAGCAGATTTGTTGTAAAAATGCTGCTTTCACTGCGGAGTAAATACTTTAGCAATTCAGTGTCAACTGTGTTATTATATGCCTTAGTTATGAACTCACCATTTTAAAACCCAAAAAACAAAAGCCACTCATATAAAATACCTCATAAAATAAATTATGAAATAATTACATTTTATGTGTATTTATGCATGCAAAAGTCACCATCATCATCTGAAAAAGTTTTCATTAAGTGCACACATACATTTATTGCCCTAGGTACTTTGCAAAAAAGTTGGCCTAGACCTCTCTGATTTATACCTGCAGAGCCTAACACAAATAAAATTGCGGGTCTTATTCTTTTCAAAAAAATGGTAATAATTCAAATATCTGGGTATTTAGTGAGAATTAAGGATAAGATTGGAGAAAATCTTGAAAAATTAGTCAGGGAAAAATAGACAAACTCAGTAGGGAGAGATAAATCAGTTAAATTCTATAATAAACCTTTGAATTAGACTCTAGCAAAAGGAATAATTTTAAAGACAGTTACATATATCTAATGCTTAACAGCTCTGTTAATAACTGATCTCCAATTATATCACGAATGAGAGTTAATAGTTATTTTTTCTCACTAGCTTAAAAGCCCATTCAGAAATGAAAAGTGTATTGTGATACTATATTTTAATATGTACATGAACTTGAAAATTCAGACAAAAATCTAATAAAAAAATTTTAATGAGTTTTATTTGTGGCTCATTATGAAATTATAGCAAAAACTGACTGACTATATAACACTTATTTTAAAATAAGAAAGGCTCAAGCTTCCTACTCTGTTACTTTATACATAACTAAAGTATTATACAAAACCACTTGATGGTCATAAAAAATAGCCTGAGCATCTAAATGAACTGAAGAGATAAGTAATTTATACTCTGCTTAATCTTGGATTTTAGTGCATATTATTTGTTCTAAAACTTTGAAAAATAATCATTTTAATGTTGCATATATGAATACATAACTTTAATAACTGATTTCCTTCAGCATTAGAGGTACATTGCTGAATGGAATTTTTTTTTTGCGGTACGTGGGCCTCTCACTGTTGTGGCCTCTCCCGTTGCGGAGCACAGGCTCCGGATGCGTAGGCTCACCGACCATGGCTCACAGGCCCAGCCGCTCCGCGGCATGTGGGACCTTCCGGGACCGGGGCACGAACCCGTGTCCCCTGCATCGGCAGGCGGACTCTCAACCACTGTGCCACCAGGGAAGCCCCTGAATGTTAATTTTATTCTTATTAAACTTCTTAAGAAGACATTTAAAATATATAAAATTTGTACATTTTTTTTTAAAATTCCACATATCACATGATATTTGTCTTTCTGTGTCTGACTTACTTTATTCAATATGACGATTTCTAGGTCCAGCCATGTTGCTGCAAATGGCATTATTTTGTTTAATTTTATGTCTGAGTAATATTCCATTGCACATATGTACCACATCTTTATCCATTCCTCTGTTGATGGACATTTAGGTTGCTTCCATGTTCTGGCTATTGTATATAGTGCTGCAATGAACACTGAGGTGCATGTACCTTTTTGAATTATGATTTTCTCCAGGTATATGACCAGGAATGGGATTGCTGAGTCATATGGTAGTTCTATTTTTAGCTTTTTAAGGAACCTCCATACTGTTCTCCATAGTGGCTGTATCAATTTACATTCTCACCAACAGTGTAGGTGGGTTCCCTTTTTTCCATACCCTCTCCAGAATTTATTATTTGTAGATTTTTTTGATGATGGCCATTCTGACCGGTGTGAGGTGATAACTCATTGTAGTTTTGAACTTATTTACAAAACAGAAATAGAGTCATGGATATAGAAAACAAACTTATGGTTAACAGGGGATAGGGGGAGAGGGGAGGATAAATTGGGGGATTGGGACTGACATATACATATTACTATAAATAAAATAGGTAACTAAAAAGAACCTGCTGTATAGCACAGGGAACTCTACTCAATACTCTGTAATGGCCTATATGGGAAAAGAATCTAAAAAATAAAAGAGTAGATATATGTATAGGTATAACTGATTCACTTTGCTGTACACCTGAAACAAACACAACATCATAAATCAACTATACTCCAATAAAAAATTTTTTAAATAAAAATAATAAAAATGAATAAATAAAATGTAAAATAAAATATAAAATTTGGGCAATATTGTTTTCAATGGTAAGAAAAGTAAAGATACATTTATACAACCAGAAAGTTTCAATTATTTCTTCACTATTAAACTATGAACAGTGAGAGTGATTCCATGATGCTTTACTCTTATAATTCCAGTAACTAGTGCACAGTCCATCCTAGGTATTGATAAGGATTTACATTGAATATATTTGTATGATATAAAATATTTCATGTATAACTTTATATATCTTGTTCTGAGAGAATTCACTATACAAATGCCAACTTACTGACCCCATTCTCTAGTTTTATAAGACAATTAAAAAATAGAAGGGATAAAAATTTTAAGGAAAAATTACTTCATTGATAGATGTCTACCAATATCCCTCTTTATCCCTACTTTGGGAAGAACACTATTTAAATTAATGCATCCTTAATCTCTTCAGCCCTACCAATCCCAGTTCCCACACTTAGTGATTAGAAGAATAATGCCCCATCCTCAAGTCCCATTTTAGTAGAAAAATATCAAAAATAATGGGAATGTGGGGGTCCACTATGAGCCATGTCTTGATTGGATATATTACCTTCTCCTGGTTCTGACAGGGCTCGCGCCTTTTCCTCACTCTGAAATACAGAGTTTAGACCCTGGCTTTGGAGTGAATCAGGAAGATGGGAGGCCACTTAAGATCCACTTTCAAAGAGACATAGAGTACTGAAAATTTTACCTTCTTTAAGAAACAGATCTCCTTTTGAGATCCACAATCACCCAGCGATATGCCAAGGAACCATCAATTTAGCCTAAGTTTCTACAGTTACTTCCCTCAAATAAATATTTAGTTAAAGTTACAACAAAAGGGCTGGGTTAGATATGTAAAGTTTTAACTCTGATACTAAGAAGGGACAGATTTTTATACAAGTCTTTATTTCTGTTGTAAATAACCACAATGAAACTAATTCTGTAAACAACCTTATAAAAAGTCTCACTAATAACTAGCTACACTCCGTTTATGTTCCATCTTGTTTTTCCAGCTTTTATTAAAAGGGTTAATGGGTAGAGAGAAACATTCCTGTGATACTTTCTATTTTGACAGCAGAAAATTAATAAAATTGATCCAATTTGAAAATCTATCAGATGAACTGTTTGAATGTCGTGATTTTTCCTTCTGAAGTAAATGGTACTGAGTGCTATGTTGTAAGTATTTTCTTGCTTCTTGAAGATAGAATTGATGCTTTATGAAGTACTCAAGAAGTGACTAGTACAATGACAAATAAGCAAAGCTATACTTTGATCTCTTGATTAATGTCACTAATTGGGGGATGGTGTCTCAACTTCCTCCAGTTTACTTTTCAAAAGTGCCAAGGTCATCAAAGTAAAGATCTGGCAACTATCAAAAAAAGGATAAAACTAAGGAGGAATAAGAGCTAGATGCAATTTAGGATCTTGTAACAGGCAAATGTTTAATGAAAAACCTGGCAAATCTGAATAAAGTCAGGAGCTTAGTTAATAGCATTGTGCCAATGCTAATTTCCTGGTACTGATTATGTTCTATGGTTACATAAGATGTTAACATTACAGAAAGTCTGGTAAAGGGAATATGGGACACCTCTATATTTTTTGTAACTTTTCTGTAAGCATGAAAACATATAAAAATTAAAAAGATAATAAAAATCCACAGAGGAGGGCTTCCCTGGTGGCACAGTGGTTGAGAGTCCGCCTGCCGATGCAGGGGACATGGATTCGTGCCCTGGTCCAGGAAGATCCCACATGCCGTGGAGCAGCTGGGCCCTTGAGCCATGGCCGCTGAGCCTACGTGTCCGGAGCCTGTGCTCCGCAATGGGAGAGGCCACAACAGTGAGAGGCCTGCGTACCGCGAAAAAAAAAAAAAAATCCACCCAGAAGATTTTATGAACAGAGTTTAGATTTCTTCGCTCTGTGTCAGATTATAACAGTATAAGATTGAAGGAGTAGGCAAGAACCTAATCATGACTCTTATAAGTCATGCCAAGCCATATAAAGTAAATTTCAAGTGGGGAAATGACAGTATCATTTTTACAATTTAGAAACAGTATTCTCATAAAATGCAAAGAGGAACCTGGCAGATTCTAAGAGTTGAGCTCGAGCTAAAAGTTCCAGCAGACCTAAGGAGCTAGATTTCACAGCACAGATTACCTCAGAGCAGAAGGCTGCACAAAGAGAAAACTTCAGAGAGCTACAGAAGGCCATCCCAAATAGTCAGCAGACTACCACTGTATACATATGAGAAAATTACCTGAGACTGGGTAAAGAACTAGCCAAAAGGATTAGAGAGAACAATGCCTGGTGCTCACACAGGGACCAGAATAGTGTGTGTTCCCATCAGTAAGACTGGAAAAATTCATGAGGTAATAGGTTGAAAACACAGGAAGGCCATATTTCAGTAATGGAAAAAAAAAACTAGCTGCCTGGACACTGCTCTGCAACTACCGGAAGTCAAGACATGAAAGGAACAAGTTATTTCTAAGCAACTTAACTGAATCAATCCCAGAACAAATGTCCAGAACATTTATAAGAATATAAAAAGCCAACATACAATGAAGCAAAATTTACAATGTCTGGCATAAAATCAAAGATTATCAGGCATGTAATGAGGCAGGGAAATATGGTCAATAATAAGGGGAAAAATCAGTCAACTGAAAGCAACCCAGAAATGACACAGTGGTTAGAATTAGAGGGAAAGTTCTCTAAAATAGTCATTATAAGTTTACTTTTTTATGTTCTAAAAGTAAAGCAGAGATTTTGAAAATATAAAAAAGTCCACAAATGAAACTTCAATAATAAATTTTAAAATAATATCAAAATAATAAATAAAAATAAATGAAGAGACTTGTCAAGTTAATGAGTAGGATGACTCAATATATTTAAGATGTCAGTTCTTCCCACATTGAACTGTACATTTAATACAGTCCCATTCAGAATCCTAGCAGAATTTTTTGTAGAAATTGATAAGCTGATTCTAAAATTCATATGAAAATGCAAAAGGCTGAGACTATAAAAACAACCCTGAAAATAGAAATAAAACTGCAGGATTAATGTCTTTAAAACATATAATAAAGCTACAGTAATCAAGACTATGTGATATTTTCATAAAGATACACAAACAGATCAATGAAACAGAGTCAAGAAATACACACACATATAAAAGCAACTAATTTTTAATATAGGTTCAAAGGAATAACAGTGGAGAAAGGATAGTCTATTCAACAAATTATTCTAGAACAACTGGATATATGTATGCAAAAAATCAATTTTTGATGCATATCTTGGAATGTAAACAAAAATGAACTCAAAAGGATCATACCCTAGGTAAAATATCTGGGAAAAATAGGTTAAAATCTTTGTTACTTTGGGCTAAGGGAAAATTTCATAGACACACCACCAAAAACATGATTCATAAAAGAAGAAATTGATAAATTGGACATCTACAAAATTTTTTTTAAAATTCCTGCTCTTAAAAACTCACAATTATGAGAATAAAAAGACAAGTTACAGACTAGAATGTAATACTTGCAAATCTTGTATCAAATAAAGAAATTGTACCCACAATATATAAGGAAATAACAAATTTGATTGTAAGAAATCAAACAATCAACATAAAAAATAGGGGGAAAATTCGGACAGACACTTCACCAGAGGAGATATGCAGATGACAAATAAGCACATGGACATGTGCTCAACTTCACTTATCATTAGGGAAATGAAAATTAATAACACTTATTAGAGTGACTATTGGTGAGGATGTGGAAGAACTAAAATTCTCACACACTGCTGGCTGCAATGTAAAATAGCACAACCACTTTGGAAAATAAATTGATAGTTTCTTGGGTATTTACCCAAGACAAATAAAAGCACATGTCCATGCAAAGTCTTGTACATACACATTTATTTTTAATAGGCAAAATTGGAAACTACCCAATGTCAACGTCAATAAACAGATGAATGGGCAAATGTATGGTGGTATATCTATACTATGGGATACTATCAAAATAAAAAAAGTAACATTGAGATATTTAACAAAATGGATGAATATCAAAATACATAGAATAAAAGAAGCCAGACAAGAGTATATACCATAATATTTCACTTATACTAATTTCTATAAAATATAAACTAATCTATAGCAACACAAAGTATTTTTAAAAAAGGACAAAAAAAGTGTGTGGTGAATGGCACTCTGGTTCTTAAAAGATTTAACCCAGAAATGAAACACATTACTTTTGCTCACATTTCATCACTAAAGTAAGTTATAGGGCCACATGTCATGTTAAGGGGCAAGAGGGTGTAACCATGTGCCCAGAAGTGAAGAGAAACAAAAATAGTTGTCAACAACATTATCAACTACCACACTTTACTCAAAGGAATATTTTATATTGAATAGCAAGGAAAGCTGAACACTTAACTGAACTGATGGATACAAGATAGGAGATACGCTTGTGGTGTGCAAAAAAGGATGATACCCTACGCATATTATTCCTTTGGAACCTATCACTAAAGTTAATTCCCTTACATTTATTTGAATTTTATCCTTAATGCCAATATGGAATGTACTGTTAAAATAAGAATGTGTATGTGTTTTTGTTTTAGAAGTAGGCACACATGAACTTCCAATTAATTTTAACCATGTTACAACATTTACAAGTTGATGACAACAGGGACGTTGAACAGGAAAGTTCATGTTGGTGAACCTTGGTTTGAAAGTCTATTTAGAAGTTGCCTTGGGATAATATTTAGATTGCTGTGCAAACTAAGTTGAGAGCTTCCTCATCAGTGTCTTGCAGTCAGAGATGACTAAATTTAGAGTCATGCCAGGGGCTGCCTTAGCACAAATTTAACCAACTTCTGTCATGTCACTGTCAGTATGCTGAAATCCACATGTGTATATTTCCTGATTTTAGGCAAAAGCGAAAATTACATTCAGAGAGAAGACCTTTCTACCTCTTTATTATTGCATAATATCCTGGATATATTTGATACTGCTTACAGCTCCAGTACACCTGTCACTGCACCTCACTGCTAACTCAATGACAGCTCAGAAGCCACGTGTTACCAGCCAATATAATCCAATGTTGTCTTTTTCTAGTCATTCCAAGTTAAGTTCAGCATTAAAAGACAGGATCAGATTTTTCCTGTATTAGTTGTCTCCAAAGATGCACATCACTAACAAGTCTGATTTTAAGAAGCTGTAATGAGTATTGCCCTGAAGTACATCTTTGTATGGTACTTTCATTATTTGCAATTATAATCTGTCCTGTGGCGTCTTGACTATTGTACAGCCTCCAAACAGAAGGGATTAAAGCTTCCAAGATGACTTGGATTGATAATGCCCAGCTTCCTCATCCTTACATTAGTGCTAGAATTATTTAATTAAATTATTAAATATTGAGGCTGGAAAGTACCTTAAAATAAAAAAAAAAACATATGTAGAGAATATACAGAAGTTAGGCATTGCAGTTATGTGCTTTTATAATCCAATTGAGTAGGTCTAATTATTCCCATTTTACACTTGGAAGAACTGGGTTTAGTAAATGGCAAATCTGGGATTAGAATTCAGGTTTTCAGTTTTCTAGGTTTTATACATCCCATTCATTTTAGAGAGAGATTCTATTAAAGAGTGCATACAATTATACACCTAAATCCTTCTGTTCAATATGACAAAGCTAGGGCTGAGAAACTAATTTTATAAAGCTTAAATAGATAGCTAATAAAAAAACAAAGGAGTGTCTTGCATTCCAGATAAATATGTCTTGGAATCAAATCAATATACTGGCTTGTATATTCTTTTCAGAGTAATACCTTATTTAATATTTGACACATCACCTAACATTACTTGAGAGTCTACCACCCGTGAGGCTCTTAGCATTACATTTTATAAAAAGACAGCCTCTGTCTACATTGAGCTTACAGTTTAACTGAGGAGAAGATTGAGTAAAAACAAATTAAACATCATTTCAGGTGGCTGTAAGTGGTATGAAGAGAAACAAAGCTGTGTCGATGAATAGGCACACTAGTTTAAAGAAGGACTCTCTGAGGAGGTAACATCTGAGTAGAGAGAAAAATAATGAAAACAGTCGTGCCATGAGGAAAGATGCAGGAAGGGAATTCCAGAGATGGAAGAAAAATCACATCCCTAGCCTACTTGTGTTATAAAATCTATGTTTTCATAAAACATATATATTATAGAAAAGTGATCCTCAAATGAATTCATACCCCCTTCTGTTTTACACACACATATACAGACACACACACTGAGCAATGTAATGTTTTTGTTTGTGAGGTAGTTATGTGTGACTGTGTATGTGTATTTGCTTTAACATACTACTATACAGGGGTATCTTTGTTGGAATATTTCCATTATAACAACTCAAAATTTTATTTTTGTATTGGCGTTAAAGTAGAAATTTTTTTCTTTCCTAAAATTTAAAAGTATAAATGCTGAAATCAAATCATCAATAATTCTAATATTTTAAAATTTGGAATCTGGGATATTTCTGGAAATTTTTCTATCCAGCAGAATTCAATGCCAGATAAATTTCCAATTATTTCATAGAGAGAAATTATAACATTTCTGAGCTAAGATGAATTTGGAAAACAGGTAATTTTGTCTCATAAGCCATTGATCATCCAGTACCTGGCACATAGTCAGTATTAGAAATAATTGTTGACTAAATTAGGAAAGTATGAATAATTCAATTTTTACCATGGCTTTATTAAATGATTAGATATGATATATATATATATACATATATAAAGTCTATGTATATATAGATATAAAATCTACATATAAAATCAGATATAGTATCACAACATATGATATACTCTAGAAAAAGTGGCAAGTTGATATTTGAGACAATATATTAAAAATATTAGATGGTCGGGCTTCCCTGGTGGCGCAGTGGTTGAGAGTCCGCCTGCCGATGCAGGGGACATGGGTTCGTGCCCCGGTCTGGGAGGATCCCACATGCCGCAGAGCAGCTGGGCCCGTGAGCCATGGCCGCTGAGCCTACGCGTCCCTGTGCTCCACAACGGGAGAGGCCACAACAGTGAAAGGCCCGCGTACCGCAAAAAAATAAAATATATATTAGGTGGTCTAAAATGTCTTATTTACAGATTTCAATTTTTCAATATATGATTTAAAGGCAAATAATCACATATCTATATTCAAAAAATCCAGTAAAAATCCTATATCTTCTATGTGAAGAATGTATCTTATAAAATACTCATGCATTTTGTCAAATATAAAATATTTTATTTGGAAAATTCACTTCTTAGTAATAAGGAAGTTCTTGGAATTTCTATGCTGTACCAGGCTAAAACACATATATATTAGGTTTACATACTAGTTTCTCCAAATGTAAAAACATCATTTACAAATATACTAGATTATAAATATAGGGTTGTGCCAGATTATTTATTCTTCTTTTCTGTTTTTGTTTGTGTCTAACATAGTGTCTGCAACATACTGATGCTTACTGCTCCACAGGGATGACTTTTGAGTAGATATAAAGAAAAGATAACACAAAAAGGACAAAATACTGGAATAAGCTATTAAGATAGGTTTTGGAAACATTCAAGAACCAAAACAAATTTTAAAAAGCACCTTACACATTCATCTCCCCATCTGCCTTTCGGCAAAGGGTTTGAACAGATTTTTCAAAACCCATTTGAGCTATTTGATTCCTTTCACCAAGTAATGGCATGAAACATCACCATCTCCACTCACTTATATAATACAATTTAGCGAATATAATGCTTAGTAACTTTTTCAAGCCAGGCATTCCAAATACCTTTCTTGCTTTTTTTGTCTTCTTTCTGACACTTTTACCATGTCTCCAAATATACTGTTGTTTTTCTGAATTGGCTCTGTTTTTAGCCTATTATGTTTACATTAGATTCCAGGTAAAATTATTTGCTAATGGGTACACAACTGAACTCAGTTTTCTTAATTTTTGGTTTTGTTCCCCCAATCTGTCCTTTTCTAAACATCTGAGCTGAATATTAGATCACATATACGCTAATAATTGACATGAAATAGGTGGTAATGGATATGCTTCTCTTGTCTTCTTTCAAATAGAATATACTACTAGAAAGATATTACTATATTTCCTTTTAATATAATAGAGAAGTTCAGAGTTCTAAATTTCAACTCATATCAATCTTTTTCTCCACATATCCAAGTGTATATGGTTATTTATGATGTATATTTAATAAATATAGAACTTTTGCTTAACGACTCTTGCCTTTCCGTCCTCTAAAGAGCTAGTACTTGGGCTAGATGTTTCATCTAACATAGTGATAATCATTTCCTCATTTAGCAAGAAACTCTTTGATCCTAGTACACAGCATCATCCTGCAATTTAGCTGTGTGTGTGTGTGTGTGTGTGTGTGTGTGTGTGTGTGTGTGTTCTTTGTGCTAGGTCTGAAATATTCTCCTTAACATGGTCTGTTTGGTAATGTTGAATATTCCACCCAAGTTGTATCCCAGAGTCTCACTCTTGATTTCAAAGTTTTCCTAACATGAACAATCTGTCTCATTTCCACTCTCAATGGTCACCTAGCATAGTTATTCATCTTACGATAATCATAGATAAAAAACCTTTTGAAAATTTTCTTAAACTTTTTATACACTATAACGTGGTTACACAATACTTTTTTTTTTTTGGCCACCCCGCACAGCTTGCTGGATCTTAATTCCCCAACCAGGGACTGAACCCATGGCCTCTGGCAGTGAACGCACAGAGTCCTAACAACTGGACTGCCAGGGAATTCCCTGTTGTTACATAATACTATTTTGGTTAGTGAAGTAGTACAGGCTGAGTGAATTTTGCAGAGAAAAACCTAATGTATCTCTTTTCTTTCTTCCTTCCTTCCTTCCTTCCTCCCTCCCTCCCTTCCTTCCTCTCTCCCTTCTTTCCTTCCTCCCTTCCTTTTTTTGAATGTAAAAGAGATAATCATAGAAATGCCCACACTGGAATTCCATGATTTGGGGAAAATTACTAAAGTGGTTCCACATGGATTTAAAATATATCTTTCTGGCTTCCCTGGTGGCGCAGTTGTTGAGAGTCCGCCTGCCGATGCAGGGGACACGGGTTTGTGCCCCGGTCTGAGAGGATCCCACATGCCGTGGAGCGGCTGGGCCCGTGAGCCATGGCCGCTGAGCCTGCGTGTCCGGAGCCTGTGCTCCACAACGGGGGAGGCCACAACAGTGAGAGGCCCGCGTACAGCCAAAAAAAAAAAAAAAAATATATATATATATATATATATATATATCTTTCAGTGTTTACATTTTTAAAATGTGATTTGAGAAATACCACCAGGCCCCTGGATGAAGTTCATATTTGTGTCGGTGTGTGTATAGAACAATTATGAAGATACTTTCCTTACTATCAAGAGCTAAGACTTGGGCTACATATAAGTGTTCTTTAATAGAGACAGTCTTTTCCTCTTTTGTATGAAATACTTCTACCACAGTACATAATACTTCCCCCTTCAATTTACCATTATTGCTTTCACCTTATCAATTTAACTTTACCACTTTGAAGTATATACCACTTCAAATTTACCAGCTGGAAAAGGCAAAATAACTAACAATTCAGTTTCTTTTTAAGTCAAGGCTGTAGATGCTTTCAAATAATTGTGTAGTTTTTTTTGATATATGGTTATTTATGGTTATTTAATTATTATGTACATATAGCCACTTATGCACAGAGCAGATATTTATACAGAAATTGTATTTTATGCATCGAAAGGTCATCACCAATGTATTACTCTAGTGAAAATTAATAGAATTTAGTAAACCTCATCTTAAAATGCTGAAAACTTGTTCCCAGATGCATGATGAGAAAAAGCATTTTTATTTTCACTTTAACATTTTCTCAATTATTTCTTTGTAACCTTTAGCCTCTTCCATTAATTCAGCAAGTTTAAGAGTAAACAATTATCACTGAATTAAATTAAGGTGATAAACATTCATTAGAAGCTTACTGACAGAATCCCTATGCAATGCCAGAGTTGTATTTTTTCATCTTTGATAATTCCTATTATCTATTAAACTAAGAATTAATTTATAACCAATCTTACAATGTTTAACACAATCTATATAATTTAAATTTTCTGAAAGTCTTGAAATAAATGTGAGCCATAAGTTCAAATGAAATTGCTTTATTAAATAACATTTGATATATGTCAATTCAATATATTTCACATTCAAGAAGATTAAAACGTGTGGATTTTTTTAAGTTGCTGACATTTCAAATAAATATTAAAAAGCATGGAAGCTTTATAAAAATTTTTCTATGCTGATTCTTCTAGGAGGAAGATATTGTTGCCTTACTCTGGTTTAACTACTACAGTAGAATCCAAATCCCACATTCTGGCTTCAGTCAGCTTTGCCAACTTGATCACCTGTCACTACTCCATATTCCACTTTATGCTTCATCCACACTAAATCCATAGTCATCTAAATATACTTTATTTATGTCTCTCTATTGCACATGCTATCCTTTCTTCCTGGAAACTTTTACTCTCTTCCCTCCTTTATTACCTGTCAAGTTTCTATTTTTTTTCAAGGTCTGGGTCAACTGTTCCTTCCTGTATGCACCTCATCCATCCTGACAGAGTAACAGAATCATTTATTACTCTGGTACTTTGTATACATCTCTATCATACCCCTTCTCACAAATTTCGACTTTGTCATATGTAAAACTACTATTCCCAAGTAGACTGTGAGCTTCATGAGAGCAGTGACTGTAATTTAAGCATAGTTATATCATTATCACTTGACAAGGTGCCAGACAGATTATTGTCTTTTCTCTGTCACCAATATCACTCAGTCCAGGTGAGCCAAGACTGCACATTGTAAGACCTCTGAAGCCTCAAGCCTCATTACTTGATATTAAAGCCTCCAGGACAGATAAACATCAGGTGGCATTTTTTAGGACTCCCATTCTCTACTCTACTTAACATTAGTTTTAACTGGGAAACTTTGAAAAATGTACTAATGCTCAGGCTTTACCCAGACCAATAAAATACTATATGAGGAGTCCAGCCCTAGCGAAAATTAACATCTTGGGCAGGGCTCATGGACACCACATTGCTGTACCACATAAAATCATACATATGCAGACATATTTGCCTCTGGGAGCTGATCTATATTGGTTTGGCTGTGTGGGGCTTGTCAGGGAGGAAAAACTTTTCCTCTACCATTTAGGTTCGGGGCTTCTGAATTACAATTATAAAAGTTAAATTAACTAAAGTTAAAAGGTTTACTTGTATGATATGAAAGCTAACAAAAGGAAGTAGCTAGCTCACTAAACATTTAAAGTTTGAGACATACCGTTAACTTAGTAAGAGAACAGGAGTGGGGAGAAAAGGTTTCTGTGAGAAAAAACAAATAGGTCTCTTTAGGAAAGATGGTGAGGTACCAAGTGGGTACCCACAGGAGGAAATCTCAGGCTAAAGGAAATGAAGCCTATGCTAAATGAGATGAGACAGCACACTGCTTCCCAGGCCAAATAAGAGCTGGCGCCTAAACATTTGCGCTTGTGTTCAAAGTCTACCAGTGCCTAACAATATCTCTACAAGACAAGAAAGTCAAAACATCTGAAATTGTGTTATAGAGATCATACCATTTAAATCCACTATACCTCTCATTTCTGTTTGCTTAACTGCTGTTCAAAAATGTCAACTTTGGGACTTCCCTGGTGGTCCAGTGGTATAGAATCTGTCTTCCAATGCAAGGGACACGGGTTTAATCCCTGGTCGGGGAATTAAGATTCCCCCATGCCACAGGGCAACTAAGCCCACGCGCCACAACTATTGAGCTCATGCGCCTCAACGAAAGAGCCTGCATGCCACAAATTACAGAGCCCACTCTCCCTGGAGCCTGCACACCACAACTAGAGAGAGAAAACCCGCACGCCACAACTAGAGAGAAGCCTGAGCCACAACATCCCACATGCCTCAGCGAAGATCCCGTGTGCTGCAACTGAGACCCGACACAGCCATAAATAAATAAATAATTAAATAAAATATTTTTTTAAACAATGTCAACTTTCCCAGGCCATTTATCCTCAGGAAGTTATTCTCCCCCAAATGCTCTGCATACTTTGGGACCATGACACAAGTCATTCTGATTTTCCAAATCCTCCTCGTTCATTGATTTCATGAAAGAATTGATTTAAGCCTGAATCTGTAACTGGATTGACTTTGTGATATGTCTGCAAACTTAATAAGAGCAGAGAACTTGTTTGGCTTACTTACAGTTTTAATCAGATCATGTAAAGGCATTTCCTTACTCTTAATAAGGAAGTCTTGAATTAATGAGGCCATGTTAAACAACAAAGTAGTTTTTTAGATGTGTAAATATTCACAAAATAGGATACTAATTGTGATCATTAGAATAAGAATACCAGAACATAAAAATCCAAAATAAGCTTTGTTCCCTTTCAGTAATGCTTTCTTCTATTTGTGAGACCTTGGGAAATAATTTATTCTCTTACTGTGTCAACGTCCTTATCTATAAAATAAGGAATAAAACTGTACCTATCATTCACGGTTGTTGTGAGGATTAAATATGTTACTGAATGTAAAGCACATGTGATAATGTCAGCATATAATACTCAATAAATGTTTGCTATTATTATTGTATAAAATGTCATTTTTTAAGGCATCTACTTCAAAGTTTCTTTAGCAATTTTCTGCTTTTCATTGTGGAATTCTACACACTGTATTGAAATACTCTAAATTTAAGACACTCTTTGGTCTAAGGTAGTAAGATGTTTCCATACTTAAAATTAAGCCAAAGTATATAATTTAATTCAGAACAATATGATAATATACGAATTAAAATAACAGGACCAGAAAAAGCTCCTTTTATTTTATCCCAGGCCACTGTTTTGGCTACATGGTATCAATGAAATGAGTCAATAAAAGCTCAGAAATTCTGTCTAATCCCTTACTTTAATCCATTTTCCAAAAGGTGAACACTAGAAGAAAATGAAATTTAAAGTAAAAATTTGGAAATAGTTTTACATAAATAGAAAAGTCAGGATCTAGGGTATCTACATTTTCCACAGGAGTCTAGAGTAAAAATATCTGTCATGTTGTCAGAAAATTTGTCAGGCTTTCTGGCTTAAAACTAATAAACACTACATAAATAGTTTTCAGTATTCAATCCACCATAGCACATACTCTTGGAGAATGCTAAGGATATCCTCTAGCTAGAAAGAACCACTGGTTTACATGTCCTGAATAAAATTCCCATCCGACTTCTCCACCCACATTGTCATTTTAGTCTTTGATCCTTGATGATTATAGGTTAGTAGAATAGGAAAACAGTTTGTCTTTCTTTAGAAGGACTCTTCGGCTCTTATTGTGTGGATAAACAGCAAATGATAATTTAAAATAAGATAGAGTAATATATTATTAAGAGTCATTAAGCATAATAATAATTGCACATAGGATCTTCCAAATTTATACTGGAATAAGAAATCCTAGGACTTCTTTGCATTTCGTTTACACAATTCTTAGAGAGAAAGAGAGACTGAATCCCTTTCTATAGTCAAACTGGTTTCTATGGATGATTACAGAGCTGAAACTGTCACTGATTTCTGCTTTCCTCAGCAATGCAAAATAGAGGTTCGCAAAGCACTTGGTACCTCTCAACTTATCATTTAGTATGAGATTTAAAGTTGTCACTGATGTCACATTATTAGGGTATAAGGCTTGATGCCATGTTGACACCAAACTCCATTTAAACGCTTCCAAAAATATGCAGGGTGTCTTGTTCTGACTTTTACAACCTTCGATACAATCATCTTGGACGTCAAACAGAAATCAGTGATTATAGTAAGCTCCTTAATGCTACAGAATCAGGGCAAAGACATTTGCATTCTGATTCTTTGACCCAGAAAATGTGCAAGGTAATAGTAATGAGATGAGTTGGGCATATGGAAATGCTCTAAGTGAGAAATGATGAGAGTCTGGACTTAAGTTGGAAAAAGTGCATACATCAGTGAAATAAATAATTAAAAAGTGGATTGGATCAGGAGACCTATTTGTGATCGGGGATGGAAAGGAGAAATAAAGGGCAGCTAAAAAACCTCTTGTTTTAGACTGGGTACATGGACATGCTATTAATCTTCATATACTGGTGGGTAGAGTTTTCAAAAGAAAAGCCTAGAATCACTGCACCAATTCAAGAAGGTCTGGGACAGTTGCTTTGAGCCAGTTCCACCCTATACATCATGAGCAACTGTGGTTTCTCTCAACCTCAATTTGCTTTGCCGCCTTCTTCTCTGGCCCTGAGGCATATAATTTGAACCAGACTTTTCTTTAATTAGAATGGTAAGACCAGAAATTTTATTTACAAATTTGGCTCAAGGCTTTCAAGTCCAGGAAAAAGTGCAATCCGACCTAGGTTACTAATATACTTCATTGTAGTTTTAACATTCAGGTCTCTATTTTATTGTGAAGTAAGAGCAAAACAAAACAAAAGCATCCAATGTCATTATTTGAGAGTCAGAGTGCTGGAGATGAACAAGGATGGAGTTTCAGAACTATCTATGGTGAAGAACCAGTTACTTATTTTGAAAAACTATATAATGTGGGCAAACTAATACTTACACAAAATAAAATAAAAAGTGAATCATTAAAAAATTAGATTAAAATGCAAACTATCAATTCTATATTACATTTAATTTTGACATAAAATTACTCTGCCAATTTGCTATAAAAGTTTCTAAATGCTTTCGATTACTACCTTTATGTTATGGTGCACAGTGGCAAAGAGTTCACAGACTTCTGGTCTGCCAAGAGGTTTCAAACCAACTCTGAGGTTGAATCCAGAAGGAAACAGTCAGATAAGCACTACTGAAGAATGAAAGAGATGTGCTTGGGGGAAGGACATGAAATGTGCAATAGCCCTGAATCACAGCTGAGATAAGAAAATAAAACTGTGAGTGTTTTACTAGTCAGACCTCACAATCTAGGAGGGAAAAGTTGATAAGGCTGGAGTTAAGCGTGTGTCTATTTTTGACTGGGTGGTAAGAAAGGTATGCGGGAGAATAGGAGTAGGAGAGGTTGAAAGACAGGAGTGGGATTTCTGAATCTAAGATTAGAAGTTTGAATTTCCTGTCATACTTTTAGATCTCCATTACAGAAAATTTTTAGAATGATACTATTTGGAGTCTCCTAAAATATCAACTTGCATTCTTACATAAATGATCACCTGTTCCTCTTTTCAGCTTATAATTCTTCCTTTGTGGCTACAAAGTTGTCCAACAGGAATATGTTCTCAGTCCTCCACTCAAAGGGTAGATCCTTTCTCAGATGCAAATATTTACAAAAGTAATCTCAGAGTGAAGCAGATTAGTTTTATTTCTAGATGACACTTCATGGAGGAAAGATGACCTGATATAAGTTTATTGACTGCCACTCATTAATCTACTATTCAAAATGTTAAAGCTAAGAAGTTTTTGACATTTCCACCCCCATTTGGGGAAAGCTGTCTTCAGTATTTTTTCAAATGACAAGTAAAATTTGATATTGAATTGCAAGGAATTTGAATTTTTGACAGATTTAATGATTTTGACAGCACCTAATTCAAATGGAGTTTCACAGATCTCTGGGGACCACAAAATAAAGAAACCTAAATTATTCCAGTGATGGAAAAAGATCTCAAAATAGAATAAGTGACATTTACCTGACTTGTCAACCTTTGAACCTTACCCATGATCACTGAAGGCCTCTCATAGAAGTTTCTCTTCTCAAGCCATTACTACCCATAGGAACCCCCTTTGAGAAAGTGTCGTCTATCAAAATTGACAGCTCAAGGGGCAGTACATATAATGTAGATATTTTAAACTAGTGATTCCAAGAATTCACAGGAAACTCTGTAGAGAAACTGATAAACTTAGCTGAATGTTTAAAATAAAAAAACACTGACAACAAATTTAATCCCAAAATTCTGACGTGGTCTTATTTTATGTAACCATGTATACAGATCATATATACCCATAGTGAAGAGAATGCACATATAAGAAAAATAGAATTTTCTAGATTTAGATATAAAAATCAAGTACTAGGGGCTTCCCTGGTGGCGCAGTGGTTGAGCATCCGCCTGCCGATGCAGGGGACACGGGTTCGTGCCCCAGTTCGGGAAGATCCCACATGCCGCGGAGCGGCTGGGCCCGTGAGCCATGGCCGCTGAGCCTGCGCCTCCGGAGCCTGTGCTCCACAACGGGAGAGGCCACAACAGTGACAGCCCTGCGTACCGAAAGAGAGGGAAAAAAAAAAAAAAAGGTGTTTTAGTAGCACTTTCATAAACAAATGGCAAATTGCTGAATGTATATTTTATATTCTAAGTAATGTGTTCTTTCCGAATATGAGACTGAGAATTATCTAAGCCTCTCCTTGAGATTTTTAGGTGAGATATTGAGTTTTATGAGTTTCTGAATAATTGGTTCTTAAGTGCTTTGTAGCAGAAATGACACCAGTCTGGAAGTCAGACGTGAATATTTCGTAAGTAGAGATGAAAACAAGTGGCATCCATTTTGCCACACAGAAATCATTCTAAAATCTTTGGAAAGATAGAGGGAGAAGGAATTGGTATTATTTTTGAACTAATACTTTTCTGGGAGTTGGAGAAGTAAACATCAGGGGAACTCTATGAAGATTTTGTTCTAAATTCCATTACCATGAGTTGTATACAATTCTATGTCAAATGGAGACCAGTATAAACTTGTGAACTATGTATCTTGCTTAGTAAGAATTCTAAAAAGCAAACACAGAAATGCACATACACACGCACTCATATATGAACATTTTTCCATATAATTAACAAAACATACTTTTAAAACCAAGAACATAGAAAGAATATAATTTCAAATCAAAACATGTATCACTCAGTATACAAATCTGTTTGACTCCTAAGTTAGGACAGCGAGGTCAGAGAGAGTACTTCCCTAAGACAATTCCATTACAACAATTTATCTACATGTCCTCATCTCTGAAGATTAGATAGGGTCTGGGGAGTGAAGGACATTTGGCATTTGGCTTTATGAAGAAGTTCCTACAGTGACCTTATTTTTCTCATTTTGACAAGAGTTCAGTGAAGCATTATTGCTATTAGCAAGCAGCATCTGATTGCTGAAATAGACTACCAAGAAAATACGGTTTATAAATTGCTGACTTAAATAAACCAATAGGCCCTGAAAAGCAAATTTGCAATAATATAAAATAAAATAAAACATATATTAGGAATAGAAGAACTGTAAATATATCAAAGTCAGTTCATTTTTCATAATTTAACAGAGCCGCTTCCATGTTCAGTCGTTGTTAAAATACATCAGATGGTTTTAGTCTTTTTAGGCCCATTACAATCACTCCTATACATAGAAATATACTGATATAATCTGGGAAAATTCTATTTCCTTTGATGATAGGTTTTCCTTCCCTTAAAATATAATTTTTACAAAATGGTGCACAGTATTTTAGAAATAAAGGACAGCTTTCTTTGTGTGGTCTCTATAATATGGTCTGTCATATTAAGGAAAAGACTATTAGTAATATTAATAAATCATACTGAAATGGTGATGAACTAATAGAATGAGAATTAACACTGTGTCTGAAAAATATCTTAAATAGTAGGAGAATCAACCTCAATCAATCCACTTTCTCAGCTTAAAAATAGTATCCATCTCTCAATCTTTCATTTTCTTGTAATGTTAGAAAATAAGCATTTGGGATTTAATCATACACTGTACACTGGGTAAAATTCCTCATACAATGTCCCAATAAGAAAGATTTTGAATATGGAATAACAAATAGAAAGAAAATGAATTAGTACTGAAAATTTAGAAAGAGACACTAAGATAATAACATGAGCTTTCAAATAGAAGAAAAAAATAAGTACAATTTAAATATTTATTTAGTATTATTTGAGATTTTGCCATTTTAATACAATCTCATTTCATTTTCCTTTTAACATCCTAAGATTACATCTTCTATTGGTCACAAATTGTTGTGTTTCTTTAACTTACATCTACATAGTTTATTACTTACTTAAGAAATATTGTGATCAATGTCTGATATTAACACACATTATTTGCTAGATTATACCTAGGACAAAATCAATAGCTGGAAAGTAAAGCCAAAGAACATGAGATAAGGATACAATCCACAGCTTCCCTGGTGGTGCAGTGGTTAAGAATCTGCCTGCCAATACAAGGGACACGGGTTTGAGCCCTGGCCCAGGAACATCCCACATTCCGTGGAGCAACTAAGTGTGCCACAACTACTGAGCCTGAGCTCTAGAGCCCACAAAGCACAACTACTGAGCCCACATGCCACAACTACTGAAGCCTGCACGCCTAGAGCCTGTGCTCCACAAGGAGAAGCAATGACAATGAGAAGCCTGAGCACTGCAACGAAGAATAGCCCCGCTCACCGCAACTAGAGAAAGCCTATGTGCAGCAACAAAGACCCAAGGCAGCCATAAATAAATAAATAGATAAATAGATAAATAAATAAATAAACAAACAAACAAACAAACAATCCAAGGCCTTCTTTTGTAAGATTTTTATAAAATACTCCAATTTAATTCTGAAAGATAATGAATTCTGCAGTCTTAAAAATCACATGATTTTATGGGTTGATACAGATGTCTCATTAAATGAAAAATGTTGCTGTTTAACTCATTCCCCTTATACCTCTGATCAGATTAAATCTTCCACCTAGAATCCTAATGAAAATAATACATTCCTAATGAAAATAATGCATCCCTTTGCTTTCTTAATTTCTTCCCAACAAAATTTTTGTGAGTGTGAAGAAAATAGATCACTTTTTGACAGTATACTAAAATGAAAGCATTTTATGATGGATAGGAAACTTGAATTAATTTACAATATTAGTTAATTAAGTCTTCAGTTTCTCTCACCTGGCACAACCTAAAATTAATTATCAATAGCAAATGGCAGAAACTGCTCTATTTTCAAAATAGGTTTTATATTATGACATTGTAGAACTGTTCATAAAGGTATCAATTATTCTACTTCATGTTATTTTTGGGAGTTTACACAAAAACCCAATGATTTTTGACTCTCTCGTTTTTCATAAATATTTATGTACAATATAATTTTCCTTGTAAACAGGATTTTTCCAGCCCAAAGGGAGGAAAAACAATCTGTGTCTTAATTTTATCTCACAGGTTTTGTTCAGCTTCAGTAGGTGTGTATATAAAAGAAGAGATTAGATAAAGGGGAATACCAGCAACCCCTGTTGCTAATGTAAATAATTTTAATTAGCATGATGATAATTTTGCAGCAATTCAGGTACATTCCACCCCCTTGCTCCTAGTACACACTAGCTGCTAAATGGTTCCTGTCACTAATCCTTCAATATTTGTTTTGTCTAGATTTTGCTGCCCCCTGCAGAATAACAAAAAGCACTCATGAGTTTGGAGTCAACCTGTAACTTCAAGATGAAAGCACTCTCTTTGTTCTTGAGATTCTGGTATAAATAGATTTTACGTAGTAATTATAATATTACCACTGCTTGACATATCTTGCATTACAAGTGACAATCTGAATTTTCCTTTTGAATATAAAATATAGAAATAAAAAGTATTCCTTTCAACAACTCCTCCTGTCTTCTTCACATTGAAAAAATAGTGAATAATAATAATATTGAATTAATAATATATAATATTAACTAAAATTAGAAAATACACCATACTGAAATCAAAAGCATCTTGGTGCACTACTGTATAGCACAGGGAACTCTACTCAATATTTTGTAATAACCTAAACGGGAAAAGAATCTGAAAAAGAATAGATATATGTATATGTATAACTGAATCACTTTCCTGTACACATGAGATGAACACAATATTGTAAATCAACTGTACTCCAATATAAAATAAAATTTTTTTTAAAAAAAGAATCTTTGTGCAAAGAGATTACAGATTTTTATGTTATCATGACGGGATAATATTCTGAAACAACTGGAAATTTTAAGGAAGCTCTCCAATAGAAAAGCCTGACTGCATGTAAAGGTGCATGCTTAGAAACTTGATTGTGGCCTGGTTTTATTATGACTGTTAACAATACTAGTCATATTTGAGTCCTGAAAAAGATATTTCAATGATCTAATTAAAACTATTTAGATTTTCACTGTGTTCTGAGAAAAGGGCAATATTTTGATTAAAAAAATAAAAGGTAAGAAGTATACTTTAAATACATTATTGAAAAAACATGAGATGTTTTACTATGGGATAACATTTATTATTTTCTTTTTTATAAAATTAAAATTTAGATACAAAATTATAAAGGTTTTATGAAGATATTTGAGATAACTGCTATTTGCTAATTACAAAAGTTAGCATGACCTCTATTTAAATATAAAGCCAGAGTCTAATAGGTTAAAGTGGTTATATATATATATATATATATATATATACATATATATATACACACACACATATGAAGTTAATATGAACTATTTATAACTTCATATGAACTATTTGACTCTACTTTTTTAAAAATCTCCCATCTAGAGTCTGTCATACAGAGTGAAGTAAGTCAGAAAGAGAAAAACAAATACCGTATGCTAACACATATACATGGAATCTAAAAAACAAACAAAAAAATGGTCATGAAGAACCTAGGGGCAAGACGGAAATAAAGACTCATACCTACTAGAGAATGGACCTGAGGATATGGGGAGGGGGAAGGGTAAGCTGTGACAAAGTGAGAGAGTGGCATGGACATATATACACTACCAAACGTAAAATAGATAGCTAGTGGGAAGCAGCCCCATAGCACAGGGAGATCAGTTCAGTGGTTTGTGACCACCTAGAGGGGTGGGATAGGGAGGGTGGGAGGGAGGGAGATGCAAGAGGGAAGAGATATGGGGACATATGTATATGTATAACTGATTCACTTTGTTATAAAGCAGAAACTAACACACCATTGTAAAGCAATTATACTTCAATAAAGATGTTAAAAAAAAGATGTGTTTATTTAAGAATAAATATATCCAATATGCACCCAAATAACACATTTTATCTGCAATGTACACCAAGATTTTGCATGCTTACAGTCTTAAAAAACATCATTTTAGCTCCTAATATAGGGCTATAAGTGCTAAAAGCCTGTGAAGCAAATTACCACTCTCGGTCTTAATTTTAAATGACATTTCTTTTTTAAAAAGAGGGGAAAAGAGCATAGAAAATAAAGACAATATAAGCCACACTAAGGAAGAGTGCATAATTTTTAAACTGAAATATTTTTATAGCTTGGTTCTTTACCTTTACAAATAAATTTTATAATCAGCTTATCAACTTCTACAAGAAAAACAGGAAAATGTCCTGGTAAAATTGCACATGATTAAATGTTTTTGTACTTCATAAAAGCATGAGCTGTACTTGCTTTATAAACTTACATATTTCCTTCCAAGAAAAATATTATATAATAAAACTATAAATCAAAGTTTAGAAAAACATTATTCTACTAAAGCATTGTGTTAATATAATTAAAAGATAATGTTTTAATGTAACTGTAATTTTAGAATAGAAAATAAAGTGAAATTAATTTTAATTCTTTAAAAATCAAATACAAATCTTATATCCACCTGAAAACAGGCAGTCTAAAATTATATATATTATATTCATAGCATAATTGTAGCCAGGAACAAGAAAAATTAAATAGTGATTAACTGATTATTAACCAGGTAGCTTTTGTCTTGGGAATTCCCATAGTTTATAAAATAGTGGGGTCTCTACTCAGGAGTTATTTTTAAACTTTTTAGAAGAGAAGTATTTTCCTTAGGCTTTTACACTGTCCATATTTTTTTTATCACTGGATGCTAGTCTGTGTTCCATCTTTTCATTAACACCCTAAATTTGTTTGTTAAAGGACATATTCTTGGAAAACAAATGCTATGATGGTGGTTTTTTCATATATAAGTAATTAGAAAATAATTAGAAATGATAAATGAATTCAAGCGAAATTTTCGTAAAATTTACATACATTGAAATTCCACAATTTAAATGTGCAGTTCAAGAAATTTATATATATATGTGTGTTTTTACATAAACATATATACATATATAAACGTATATATATATATATATATATATATAAAACACTTCTATCAAAGTATAGTATATTTCCATTAGTTCAAACTTTCCATTGTGCCCTCTTAGAGTTATTTTAACCTTCCATAGGTGACAATTCTTCTGTATTTTTATCTCCATGGATCAATTTTGACTATTCTTGACTGTCATATAAATGGTATCATATATAATGTACTCTTTTATAACTGGTTTCTTTTTATCAACATAGTGTTTTTGACATTTAAACATGTTGCATCTATCTGCAGTTTATTCTTCATTTTTTATAGCTGAATCACCTTCTACTGTATGAATATATCATAATATGTTTATCCATTTTTCTTTTGAAGGACAATTCAGGTGTTTCTAGTCATTTTTATAAGAAATGTTGCTACAAATAACTGCATACATTATTTATTGTGTCTCTTTTTATTAAATTTATTTATGTTCTTGTCATTATTATTCCTTCAACAGAGAATTAGAAAATATAAGAATCAACTAAAGCTGAGGAATACAACAATTGAAATGAAAAGAACACTAGAAGTAATCAACAGTGGAGTAGATGATACAAAAGAATGCACAGGCATTTAGAAGACAGAATAGTGGAAATCACCCAATCAGAACAGCAAACAGAAAAAAGAACTAAAAAACTGAGAATAGTTTAAGAAACTTCTTGGACAACTTAGCATACTAACATTCACATGATAGGGGTCCAGAAGGAGAAGAGACAGAGAAAAGGGCAGACAGTTATTTGAATAAATAATAGTGGATAATTTTCCTAACTTGGGGAAAGAAATAGATATCCAGGTCGAGGAAGCACAGAGAGTCAACAGGATGAACAGAAGGAGCACCACATTAAGACATATCATTATTAAAATGGCAAAAGATAAAGATAAACAGAGAATTTTAAAGGCAGAAAAAGAAAAACAATGAGTCACCTATAAGTGAACCACCATTGGGCTATTAGCTGATTTTTTCAGCAGAAACTTTGCAGGCCAGAAGGGAGTGGCATGATATATTTAAAGTGCTGGAAGAAAAAAACTTAAACCAAGAATACTTTACCCAGCAAGGTTATCAATCAGAATTGAAGAAGAGATAAAGAGTGTCCCAGACAAGCAAACACTATTCATCACCACTAAAAAGGTCTTAAAAGAAATGTTAAAGAATCTTCCTTAAGCAGAAAAGAAAGGACCAGAACTAAAGATAAATGAAAGAAAAAATATCACTGGTAAAGGTGAATATATAGGAAAGACAGTGAATAAACTACTTAAAAATCTAGTATGGAGGTTAGAAGACAAAAGTCATAAAATCAACTCTAACTGCAATAAGTAGTTAATGGATATACAAAGTGGAAAGATGTAAAATATCGCATCAAAAATATAAAACATCAGGGGTGGGAAAATGTACTGCTTTTAGAACACAAACTTAAGCAACTAACAGCTTAAAATAAACTGCTATATATATGGAATATGAATTTCATGGTAACCACAAACTAAAAATCTATAATAGATAAAAAATAAAGAGAAACAAATCCAAACCTAACACTAGAGAAAAGCAGCAAATTACAGGGGAAGAGACTAAAAGAAGAAGACAGGAAAAGAAAACAACAAAACCAACCTGAAAACAATGAACAAGATGGCAATCAGTACTCACTAATCAATAACCACTTTACATGTGAATGAATATACTTAATGTAATCAAAACACATAGGGTGGACGAATGGATAAAAAATAAGACCTATGTATATGCAGCTTACAAAAGACATCAGATCTAAAGACGGACACAGACTAAAAGTGAAAGGATGGAAAAAGATATTTTATGCAAATGGAATCAAAAAGAAAGCTGGGGAAATAATACTAATATCAGACAAAATATACTTGAAAACAAAGACTGTAACAAGTGACAAAAATGGCATTACATAATGATAAAGGGGTCAATACAAGAAGAGTATATTACATTCATAAATATTTATTCACACAGCACAGAAGCGCATAAATACATAAAGCAAATATTAACAGACATAAAGGGAGAAATTGACATTAATACAATAATAGGAGGAAACTTTAATACCTCCCTTGCATCAAAGGAAAGATCATGCAGACAGAAAATCAATGAAAACATTGGCCTTAAATGATACATTAGCCCAAATGAACTTAATAGATATATATAGAACATTTCATCCAAAAACTGCAGAATATACATTCTTTTCAATTGCACATGAAACATTCTCCAGGATAGCTCACATGTTAGGCTCCTAAATGTCTCAATAAATTTCAGAAGACTGAAGTCATATCAAGCATCTCTTTTGACCACAACAGTACAAAGCGAGAAATCAATTACAGAAAGAAAATGGAAAACCACAAACATGAGGAAACTAAACAACATACTACTAAACCACCAATGGGTGAACAATAAAATTAAAGAGGAAATTTAAAAACAGCTTGAGGCAAATGAAAATGGAGACAAAACATTCCAAAATCCATGAGGCTCAAAAAAAGCAGTTCTAAGAGGGAAGTTTATACTGATACAGGGCTACATCAAGAAAAAAGAAAAATATCAAACAAATAATCAAACCTTACACCTAAAGAACATATGAAAAGAAGAACAAACAAAACACAGTGTTAGTGGAAAATGGAAATAAAGATCGAGCAGAAATAAATAAAACAGAAACTAAAAAAACAAAAACAAAATATAGAAATAATCAATGTAATTGAGAGAGAGTTCTTTGAAAAGATAAACAAAATTGATAAACCATTAACCAGACTCATCAAGAAAAAAGAAAAAGGGCCCTCCAAAGTAAAATCAGAAGTGATAGGGGAGAAGTTACAAAAGATACCACAGAGATTCAATCATGAGACAACTAGGAACAATTATATGCCAACATATTAGACAACCTAAAGGAAATGGATAAATCCAGAGCAACATATCATCTTTCAAGACTGAATCAGGAAGAAACAGAAAATCTGAACAGACTGATTACCAGCAATGAAATTGAATCAGTAATAAAAATTCCAACAAACAAAAGTATGGGACCACACGGCTTCACAGGGGGATTCTACCAAAATTTTAAAGAGTTAATACCTATTCTTCTCAAACTATTCCCAAAAAAATGAAACAGAAAGAACACTTCCAAACTTATTCTACGAGGCCAGCATTATCCTGATACAAAAAGCAGACAAATACACTAGAAAAAAAGAAAATTACCAGTCAATATCCCTGATGAATGTAAATGCAAAAATCCTCAACAAAACATTAACAAACCAAGTTCAACAATACATTGAAAAGGACTATTCACCATGATCAAATAAGATTTATTTGAGGAATGTAAGGAGGGTTCAGTACCTGCAAATCAATCACAGTGATACAACACATAAACAAAACAAAGGATAAAGACCACATTATCATCTCAATAGATGCAGAAAAATCACTTGACAAAATTCAACACTTCCTTTATGATAAAAATTCTTAAGGAAGTGGATATAGAAAGAATGCATCTCAATATGATAAAGGCCATATACAACAAACCCATGGTTAACATAATACTAAATGGTAAAAAGCTGAAATCTTTTCCTCTAAAATCAAGAACAAGACAAGGATGCCCACTCTTACAACTTGTATTCACTATAGTATTGGAATTCTTAGCCAAAGCCATCAGACAAAAAATAAAAAAGCATCCAAATTGAAAGGGAAGCAGCGAAGCTGTCACTATTTGCAGATGATATGATACTATAGAGAGAGAATCCTAAGGACTCCACCAAAAAACTATTAGAACTAATAAATGAATTCAGTACAGCTGCAGGATACAAAATCAATATACAGATATGTGTTTCATTTCTTTACAAACTAATTTCTTTACAAACTAATTTATATTTTTGTTAGTTTGTTAAAGAACTAACAAAAATATAAATTAAGAAAACAATACCATTTAAAATTGCATCATAAAGAGTAAGATACCTAGGAATAAATTTAACCAAGGAAGAAAAATCTGTACTCTGAAAACTGTAAAAGACATTGATGAAATAAATTGAAGACACCACAAATAAGTGGAAATATATACTGTGCTCATGAATTGGAAGAATATTTTTAAAGTGTCCAAACTACCCAAAACAATGTACAGATTCTATGCAATCCCTATCTAAATACCAATGGCATTTTTTAAAGAAAAAGAACATATAATCCTACAATTTGTATGGCACCTCAAAGACTGAATAGCCACAGTAATTTTGAGAAAGAAGAACAAAGCTCTGATTTTTAAAATATACTACAAAGCTACAGTAGTCAAAACATTATGGTACTGGCACAAAAACAGACACATAGACCAATTAAATAGATAGAGAGCCCAGATTAAAAAATCTTGCTTATGTGGTTAATTAATCTATGACAAAGGAGCCAAGAATATACAACGAGGGGAAAACAGTTCCTTCAATAAATAAATGTTGGGGAAACTGGACAGCTACATGTAAAAAATTAAAACTAGACCATTTTCTTGTAACATATGTAAAAATAAAATCAAAATGGATATAAATGTCAGACTTGAAACCATAAAATTCCTAGATGCAAAACATAGGCAGTATGCTCTTTGACATCAGTGTTAGCAACCCTGTTTTGGATCTTTCCCCTTATGCAAAGGCCACAAAAGCAAAAATAAACAAATATGACTATCAGACTAAAAATCTTTCGCACAGTGAAGAAAACCATCATCATAAATGAAAAGACAACCTACTAAATGGGCAATACTATTTGCAATAGATATGTCTAACAACGGATTAATAGCCAAAATGTACAAAGAAGTCATACAACTCAGTATCAAAAAAATAAGTAATTCAATTAAACACTGGGCAAGGACCTATATAGACATTTCTCCAAAGAAGACACAGCGATGGACAACAGACACATGAAAAGATGCTCAATATCACTAATCATTAGGGAAATGCAAATCAAAACAACGAGATATCACCTCACACATGTCAGAAGTGCTATTATCAAAAAGACAACAAATAACAACTGTTGGCAAAGATGTGGAGAAAAGGGGATCCTCGTGCACTGTTGATGAGACTGTAACTTGGTACAGCTGCTATGGAAAACAGTACGGAAATTACTCAAAAAATTAAAAGTATAAGTTCCACACAATCCTGCAATTCCTTTTCTGGTATGTATTTGAAGAAAATAAAAATACTAATTAGAGAATATATATGACCCCCTATGTTCAATGCAACATTATTTACAATACCCAAGATGTGGTAGCAACTTCAATGTCCATCAATAGATGAATGGGTAAAGATGTGGTATACATATATTAAAGGAGTATTACTCAGCTGTAAAAAATAATGAAATCTTGCCATTTGCAACAACATAGATAAACCTGGAGAGTATTATGCTAAGTGAAATAAGTCAAATTGAGAAAGACAAATTCTGTATGATTTCACTTGCATGTGTAATCAAAAAAACAGGACAAACAAACACACTTAACAAAACAGAAACAGAGGCATAGATACAGAGAACAAACCGGTAGCTGCCAGAGGGGAGGGGTTTGGGAGGATAAGTGAAATATGTGAGGTAGATTAACAGGTACATATTTCCAATGATAAAATAAATAATTCATGTGGATGTAATGTATAGCATAGGGAACACAGTCAATAATACGTAATAACTTTATATGGTGATAGTAACTAGACTTATCATGCTGATAAAATTGTAAAGTATAAAAATATCAAATCACTATGCTGTACACCTGAAAATTATATAATATTTAAGTCAATTATACTTCAATATAAAAAATAGAAAATATTGAGAGTGCCTTCAGTAAAAAGGAAACGCAACATGAATTTCATGACATCCCAGAAACACAGGCCGTATCCTTGCTAGGCCATACCCTTGCTAGGATGTATTCAGTTGAGAGGCTACATCAGAAATTCAACCTGATCAGACTACAAAGCATGCAAGTGGAGCAGGTTGTGAAATTCACTTCCTGAATTAGTATTTTTGAGATTCATACAGTCTGGGACTATTCTGTTGGATCCTGCCATGGTGACTTTTTCAACTGTTATGAGATATTCTTGTTAAAAGATTTTAGTGACACTTTTCATTTCAAGCTGTTGACGAGACTGGGAGGTGGACAGAGTCGCTGCGAGTCTTATCTGTGTCTGGGATACTGTCTTTGAAGGCAGGAGTGAAACATACTCACAGAGCAATAAACAATCCATCTTCAAGGGGCTTCTAAAATAATGAGGCAGGTTAGAAATGATGAGAGATGGAACTAAAAACTAATGAGAGTAGTCATATAGAAGAGAGAAAAGATATATGAGAAATGATTCCAAGGTAGAAGTAACTGAACTTGGAACATATTTTTGTCAGGGGGAGCAGGCATATATAAAAGGAACAAATTCATATTACAAACACAAATTTATACAAAATGACAAACACTTACCCAAAACTCATGTTTATAATGTTTTACAACAGACCCAGACAGATTAACCCCCCACCCAATAAAAACCTCATAATATCTGTGATATAAGGAAAAAAATCAAAGGCACACCAAAAGAACAAATATTTACAGAGCAACTCTGTATGACAACAACCTGAAGACTAGCAGAAAAGATTTTCCACAGCTAAAAACATGAAGAAGGAACCACAATAAAAAGGATAAAAGGGGCAGAGAGTAGGTATAGTCAAGACCCACACACCCAGGTAGGCAACGTACATACAAGAGAATAATCACAACTGCAGAAGTTCTCCCTAAGGAGCAAGGAGTCCAAGCCCTACATAAAGCTCCTCAGTCCATAGATCTTGCCATGGTAAAATGAGACCCCAACATCTTGCTTTGAAAGTCAGTGATGCTTGCATATGGGAGAGCTGAAGAGCTGTAGGAAACAGACTGTTTTTAAAGGGTGCTTTCAAAACCTCACATGCTCTGGATCCCAGTGCAGAGGCAGTAAATCGAAAGGAGCACTGGTCAGACCCAATTACTGATTTTGCAGAGCTTCATAAAGAGGCAGGAGGCAACTGGGACTCCTCCTGGGGACACAGATGTTGGCAGCAGCTTGTATTAGGCACTCATTCTATGAGATCACTAGTGCTAGTAAGAACCATTTTGAGTTCTCCCTCTAGCCTATCAGCTCTGGAGGGCTACTTGCCCACCTGTGGGCTGGCACTAACCCTGGGAACACAGGGCTAAGCAGCCAGCCATGCAGAGACCTGGCCACACCCACTAGTGGGCTGGTGGCCACCATACAAATCAAGACTTGGCAGCCAACCAGTTTGGGGGCCTGCCCTGCTTATTAGTCAACCCCACCACAAAAGAAGGACCCATGCAGTTCACATAGGGGGCATGCTTACATCATATAGCTCTGGTGACCAGAAGAGAGTGTGCTGCTGGATGTCTCCTACTTAAGGCCACTTTTCCAAGATTGGGAACTAAACTGTGTAATACACAGATGTAAACACAGAATTGAGCAAAATGAGGAGACAGAAGAATACATTCCAAAGGAGGAACAAGATACAGCCCCAGAGGAAGAAATAAGTGAGGTGGAGATAAGCAGTCTATCTGATAAAGAGTTCAAGGTAATGATCATGATACTCAATGAACCTAGTACAGGAATAGATGAACACAGTGAGAAGTTTAACAAAGAATTAGAAAAGAGTAGAAAAACCAAACAGATCTGAAGAACACAATAACTGAAATAAAAAATACACTAGAGGGCTTCCCTGGTGGCGCAGTGGTTGAGAGTCCGCCTGCCGATGCAAGGGACGCGGGTTCATGCCTGGGTCCGGGAAGATCCCACATGCCGCGGAGCGGCTGGGCCTGTGAGCCATGGCCACTGAGCCTGCGCATCCGGAGCACAGGCTCCGCAATGGGAGAGGCCACAACAGTGAGAGGCCCACGTATCGCAAAAACAACAACAACAACAAAAATACACTAGAAGAAATCAGTAGTAGATTAGATGATACAGAGAAATGGATCAGTGAACTGGAAGACAGAGTAGTAGAAATCACCCAAGCTGAACAGAAAAAAAAAAAAACTAATTTTAAAAAATGAGGATAGTTTAAGAGACCTCTGGAACAATGTCAAGTGTACTAACATTTGAATTATAGGGGTCCCAGAAGGAGAAAAGAAAGAAAGAGGCAGAGAAGTTATCTGAAGAATTAATAGCTGGAAACCTCTTAACTTGGAAAAGGAAACAGACATTCAGATCAAGGATGCACAGGGAGTTCCAAAGAGGAATGAGCCCAAAGAAGTCCACACCAGGACACATTATAATTAAAGTGGCAAATATTAAAGATAAAGAGATTCTTAAAAGCAGCAAGAGAAAAGCAACTAATTACATACAAAGGAACTCTCTAAAGATGATCAGCTGACTTTTCAGTAGAAAATACTCAGTAAAAGGGAGTGGTATGATATATTCAAAGTAATGAAAGGATAAAACCTATAACCAAGAATACACTACCTGGCAAGGCTATAATTCAGATTTGAAGGTAAGATAGAGTTTACACACAAGCCAAAGCTAAAAGAGTTCAGCACCAGTAAACTGGTTTACAGGATATGTTAAAGGGGCTTTTCTAAGTAGAAGAGGAAAGACTACAACCAAAACTATGCAAATTATGAAAGGAAAAATCTCATTGGTAAAGGCAAACATACAGTAAAGGTAGTTCATTAACCACTTACAAAGTTAGTAGGAATATTAAAGTATAAAAATAGTAAAATCATCTACATCCACAATAAATATTTAAGGGATACACAAAACAAAATGATATAAAATATGATGTCAAAAACATTAAATGTGGGGAGTGGGAGTAAAAATGCATGGTTGTTAGAGCATGTTCAAACTCCAAACTTAAGAGATCATCAACCTGAAATAATCATATATATATATACAAATATATATATATATGTTGTCATATGTACACCTCATTATAACTACAAGCCAAAAATCTATAGTAGATACACACACATAAAAGAGAAAGAAATCCAAACACAGCATTAAAGATAGTCATCAAATCAAAAGGCAAGAGAAGAAACAATCCCAGAGAGGTCTCCTCCCTTCTACCATATGAGGTTATAATGAGAAAATGACTATTTATTAACCAGGAAGCAGGCCTCACTAGACTCCAAATCTGCCATAGCCTTGATCTTAGACTCTCTATCCTCCAGAACTATGACAAATAAATTTCTGTTTCTTAAAAACCACTCTGTCTATGGTATTCTTTATAGCAGTCTAAACAGACCAAGAGGCAGACATTAGCAGAAAAGCTGTTGAAATCTAAATAAAGTTTGTACAGTAGTTAATGGCAGCATACCAATGTTAATTTATTAGTTTTGAAACAGGTACCATGGTTATGTAAGATGTTAACATTAGGAGAAACTGGGTGAAGGGCATACATAAACTCTGTACCATCTTTGCAACTTTTCTGTAAATCTAAAATTATCCCAAAATTAATTTTAAAAAAGAAACATTAAAAAAACTCAACAATATCATACCCCTATACATTGAGTAATCCTTGGCAGCTACACTCCCCTGACCAACACACACACCACCAAGACCAATGCATTTGCCAGTGTGTTGTGTCTTTTATCTTAGACACACAATAATTACAGATATTTTTAATAGGTGCATGCAGAAATATAATTGAAAATACTGGGCTTCCAATTATAACTCAGCTTTCAGGAAAATAATAACTAAGACATCAATAATAAAATAAATGTGCTTTTCTGACATTCTGAGAAAAATTTTAGAAACAACAAAAATTTATCCTAAAGCTTGAGAAGTAATACCACAGCTTCTTCCTAGGTCTTTCCTGTAACTTAGATCCCAACCACTGCTCATCTTCTAAAAATTTTCCAAAATAAGATCATTGAAATTGTTATTTTTTTGCATAGAATTTTAAAGAGTAATAATTTATTTAAAATGAAAAGAAAAAAATAAGTAGAAAACTAAAGTGTATTGGTAAATGAATTAGAATGGATATAAAATACTAAATTTTAGACTGCACAGTAAATAAATAATAAATGGTAATAAATAAGTTGCTTAGTGACATAAGATTGAGTAGGATGAGTGAGAAATATTAAGTAGCTAGGTGAATAAAAGAGTAGATGAGGGGCTTCCCTGGTGGCGCAGTGGTTGAGAGTCCACCTGCCGATGCGGGGAACACAGGTTCGTGCCCCAGTCCAGGAGGATCCCATATGCCGTGGAATGGCTGGGCCCATGAGCCATGGCCGCTGGGCCTGCGCGTCCAGAGCCTGTGCTCCACGACGGGAGAGGCCGCAACAGTGAGAGGCCCGCATTCCGCCAAAACAAACAAACAAACAAACAAACAAAGAGTAGATGAGAGATGAAAAGAGAATGATAATTGAGATCTATTTAACTACAATTTTTAAAAATACCATCGAGGGGCTTCCCTGGTGGTGCAGTGGTTGAGAGTCCGCCTGCCGATGCAGGGGACAGGGGTTCATGCCCTGGTCTGGGAGGATCCCACATGCCACGGAGCAGCTGGGCCCGTGGGCCATGGCCGCTAAGCCTGCGCATCCGGAGCCTGTGCTCCGCAACGGGAGAGGCCGCAACAGTGAGAGGCCCGCGTACCGCAAAACAAAAAAAAGAAAAAAAAAAATACCATCAAAAGTAAAAGTTTTATCTTAAAGTGATGTTGGTCCTGAAAAAAAATAAGTACTTGAGTAGTAGGTTTAGTTTTCTATATTATAGCATTAACCTTATTGCTTAATTTCAACATTTAAAAGATATATTATGTATACAAAAGGGTAAGTGAACCATCGTGTAAAATAGGCTTAATTTGTCCATTCTTTCTATAGCTCAATGCCATTCTGAAACATTTTTAATTAAGAATATGAAGTGACTCATTAACATTCAGCTCTAAAAATAAGTGACTAATTACAGCATGTTGACAAAAGCAAGTTACTTTATACATTGCCCCCAAATCTCTTCAAAAGAAACAAAAAAATGGACTCAGGAAATTATGCTTCAAAAAACTTGGGGAGGGGGTGGAGTCAAGATGGCATACTAGGAGGACACAAAATTCGCGTCTAATCACAACTAGGGCACCTACCAGGCACCGGTGGGGGACCATGGACACCTAAGGGGATGGAAGGAACCCCCAGTGACCCAGTAGGATGTGGGGGTGGGGGGAGTGAAGGGGGAGGAGAAGTGGAGGCAGGACGGGACTGGCGCCCCTGAGGAGTCTCTTGGGGAGGGGAAGGGATCCCAAGCCTGGAGGGGGAAACTGGGGAACCACTGGGAAGGCAGAGGATCAAAAGGGAGCTTGGCCAGGCTTCCCTTGCCCACCTGGGCTCCCAGGAACCTGCTGAGATCCTGGGCCTGATCCTCTGCCCACCTAGGTGTCCTCCAGCCACCCGGGTCCTGAGGGAGTGGAAGGGAGGAAAGGGGGAGCAAAAGTAAAGACCGGACCTCCGGGACCAGCACCCCTGAGGGGTGGCTGGGGTAAGGAAGGAGCTCCGAAACCCAATGGGACCCACCCACGGCGACAGGGGAGACCATGGGGGAGATGGTAGGGGAGGGGAGTGAGGGAATGGAATGGAATGGGGCCAGTGATTTCCCTGTCCACTTAGGCACTGGGAAGCCTGTGGGGCTCCTGGGCCTAATCCTCTGCCCTCCTAGCCTCCCTCCTGCCGTGCAGAGCCCAAGCCCCGCCCCTAAACCCCACCCAGGGCCCTATCTCTACATTCAGAGACCTCCTCCAACACGCTGGGCCTAAACCCTACCCACACACCCTCACTGAGGGCCCTACCTACAAACTCCAGAACTCCACTCTCCAGAGACCCTCTTTCCATGTGTGCCAGAGATCCTAAGCAGAGGACCTGCCCCATGTTCAAATGTCACCACCCCACCTCTCTAGGTCCCGCCCCACCCTAAAGCCCGCACCTGCCTAAGTTCCACCCCCTGCCTAAACTCTGCCCCCATAGCCAAGGCTTGTTTTTTTTTCTTTTCTTTTCTTTTTTCTTCTTTTAGATTGGGGTTCTGTTTTACATGTTGATTCATTGTTGTTGATTCTTTTATACTTTTACTTTTCCTAATAAATATTTTATTTTTCTAATTTTATGTTATTCTTTATACTTTGTTAGTGATCTCTCCTTTTGACTTGTTGCCCACCCCCCTTTTTTGTTCTTGGCTGTGGTTTTATTTTACCTTATTGCAGTTGTTCCAATTCTAGTTTTATTTTCCTAATATATTTTTATCACTCTATTTTTATTTCATTTCTTATTCCTTGATATGGTACTGCTCTTTTTCTTTGTTTTTTCCTTTTTTTTTTTTTTTTTTTTACTACACCACAAAGCTTGCAAGATCTTGGTTCCCAGGCCGGAGGTCAGACCCAGCTCCTGTGGTGGGAGCTCCGAGTCCAAACTGCAGGACTAACAGAGAACGTCAGACTCCAGGGAATATCAATCAGAGTAAGGCCTCATGGAGGTCCTCATCTCAGCACCAAGACCCAGCTCTATCTAACTGCCTGAAAACTCCAGTGCTGGACATCTCAGCCAAACAACCAGTAAGACAGGAATACAGCACCAACCATCAAAAAAAAAAAAAAACAAAAAAAAGAAATGACAAAAAAATATGTTACAAAGGAGCAAGGTAGGTAAACACCTACAATACCAAATAAATGAAGATGAAATTGGCAAACTACCTGCAAAAGAATTCAGAGTAATGATAGTGAAGATGATCCAAAATCTTGGAAACAGAATGGAGAAAATACAAGAAACATTTAACAAGGATCTAGAAGATTAAAGAGCAAAGAAACAGTGATGAATAACACAATCACTGAAATTAAAAATATTCTAGAAGAAATCAATAACAATAACTGAGGCAAAGGAAAGAATAAATGAACTGGAAGATAAAACAGTGGAAATAACTGCCAGGGAGCAGAATAAAGAAAAAAGAATGAAAAGAATTGAGGACAGTCTCAGAGACCTCTGGGACAACATTAAATGCACCAATATTCGACTTATAAGGGTCCCAGAAGAAGAAGAGAAAAAGAAAGGGACTGTGAAAATATTTGAAGACATTATAGTCAAAAACTTCCCTAACGTCGGAAAGGAAATAATCAAGTCCGGGAAGCACACAGAGTACCATACAGGATAAACCCAAAGAGAAACACGCCAAGACACATATTAATGGAACTATGAAAAATTAAATACAAAGAAAAAATATTAAAAACAACAAGGGAAAAAAACATACAAGGGAATCGCCATAAGGTTAACAGCTGATCTTTCAGCAGAAACTCTGAAAGCCAGAAGGGAGTGGCAGGACATATTTAAAGTGATGAAAGGGAAAAATCTACAACCAAGATTACTCTACCCAACAAGGATCTCATTCAGATTCCATGGAGAAATTAAAACCTTTACAGACAAGCAAAAGTTAAGAGAATTCAGCACCACTAAACTAGCTTTACAACAAATGCTAAAGGAACTTCTCTAGGCAGAAACACAAGAGAAGGAAAAGACCTACAAAAACAAACCCAAAACAATTAAGAAAATGGTAATACGAATATACATATTGATAATTACCTTAAATGTAAACGGATTAAATGCTCCAACCAAAAGACATAGACTGGCTGAATGGATACAAGAACAAGAACTATACATATGCTGTCTACAAGAGACCCACTTCAGACCCAGGGACACATACAGACTGAAAATGAGGGGATGGAAAAAGATATTCCATGTAAATGGAAATCAAAAGAAAGCTGGAGAAGCAATTCTCATTATCAGACAAAATAAACTTTTATATAAAGACTATTGCAAGAGACAAAGAAGAACACTACATAATGATCAAGGGGTCAATCCAAGAAGAAGATATAACAATTGTAAATATTTATGCACCCAACATAGGAGCATATCAATACATAAGGCAAGTGCTAACAGCCATAAAAGGGGAAATCAACAGTAACACAATAACAGTAGGGGACTTTAACACCCCACTTCCACCAATGGACAGATCATCCAAAACGAAAATAAATAAGGAAACACAAGCTTTAAATGACAAATTAAACAAGATGGACTTAACTGATATTTATAGGACATTCCATCCAAAAGCAACAGAATACACTTTCTTCTCAAGTGCTCATGGAACATGCTCCAGGATAGATCATATCTTGGGTCACAAATCAAGCCCCAGTAAATTTTAAAAGACTGAAATTGTATCAAGTATCTTTTCCGACCACAACGGTATGAGACTAGATATCAATTACAGGAAACAAAATGTAAAAAACAGAAACAAGTGGCGGCTAAACAATACACTACTAAATAATCAAGAGATCACTGAAGAAATCAGAGGAAATCAAAGAATACTTAGAAAAAAATGACAATGAAACCACGACAACCCATAACCTATGGCATGCAGCAAAAGCAGTTCTAAGAGAGAAATTTAGAGCAATACAATCTTACCTCAAGAAACAAGAAAAATTTCAAATAAACAATCTAACCTTACACCTAAAGCAATTAGAGAAAGAAGAACAAAAAAAAACCCCAAAGTTAGCAGAAGGAAAGAAATCATAAAGATCAGATCAGAAACAAGTGAAAAAGAAATGAAGGACATAATGGCAAACATCAATAAAAATAAAAGCTGGTTCTTTGAGAAGATAAACAAAATTGATAAACCATTAGCCAAACTCATCAAGAAAAAAAAGGGAGTGAGCTTCCCTGGTGGTGCAGTGGTTGAGAGTCCGCCTGCCGATGCAGGGGACATGGGTTCGTGCCCCGGTCTGGGAAGATCCCACATGCCGCGGAGCGACTAGGCCCGTGAGCCATGGCCACTGAGCCTGCACATCCGGAGCCTGTGCTCCACAACGGGAGAGGCCACGACAGTGAGAGGCCTGCGTACCGCCAAAAAAAAAAAAAAGAAAAAAGAAAAAACAGGGAGAAGACTCAAATCAACAGAATTAGAAATGAAAAAGAAGTAACAACTGATACTGCAGAAGTACGAAGGATCCTGAGAGATTACTACAAGTAACTATATGCCAATAAAATGGACAACCTGGAAGAAATAGAGAAATTCTTAGGAAAGCACAACCTTCCAAGACTGAACCAGGAAGAAATAGAAAATACATACAGATGAATCAGAAGCACTGAAATTGAAACTATGATTAAAAATCTTCCAACACACAAAAGCCCAGGACCAGGTGGCTTCACAGGCGAATCCTATCAAACATTTAGAGAAGAGATAACACCTATCCTTCTCAAACTCTTCCAATATAGCAGAAGGAGGAACACTCCCTAACTCATTTTACGAGGTCACCATCACTCTGATACCAAAACCAGACAAAGATGTCACAAAAAATGAAAACTACAGGCCAATATCTCTGATGAACATAGATGCAAAAATCCTCAACAAAATACTAGCAAACAGAATCCAACAGCACATTAAAAGGATCATACACCATGATCAAGTGGGGTTTATTCCAGGAATGCAAGGATTCTTCAATATATGCAAATCAATCAATGTGATACACCATATTAACAAACTGAAGGAGAAAAACCATATGATCATCTCAATAGACGCAGAAAAAGCTTTTGACAAAATTCAACACCCATTTATCATAAAAGCTCTCCAGAAAATAGGCACAGAGGGAATTTACCTCACCATAATAAAGGCCATATATGACAAACCCCCAGCCAACATCATTCTCAATGGTGAAAAACTGAAACCATTTCCACTAAGATCAGGAACAAGACAATGTTGCCGTGCCCACTCTCACCACTATTATTCAACATAGTTTTGGAAGTTTTAGCCACAGCTATCAGAGAAGAAAAAGAAATCAAAGAAATACAAACCAGGAAAGAAGTAAAGCTGTTACTGTCTGCAGATTACATGATACTATACATAGAGAATCCTAAAGATCCTAACAGAAAACTACTAGAGCTAATCAATGAATTTGGTAGAGTAAGAGGATACAAAATTAATGCACAGAAATCTCTTGTATTTCTATACACTAATGATGAAAATCTGAAAGAGAAATTAAGGTAACGTTCCCATTTACCATTGCAACAAAAAGAATAAAATACCTACGAATAAACCTACCTAAAGAGACAAAGACCATGATACAAACAGATGGAGAGATACCATGCTCTTGGATTGGAAAATCAACATTGTGAAAATGACTACCCAAAGCAATCTACAGATTCAGTGCAATCCCACTCAAACTACCAAAGGCATTTTCTACAGGACTAGAACAAAATATTGCACAATTTGTATGGAAACACAAAAGGCCCTGAATGGCCAAAACAATCTTGAGAAAGAAAAACAGAGCTGGAGGAATCAGGCTCCCAGACTTCACACCATATACAAAGCTACAGTAGTAATCAAGACAGTATGGTACTGGCACAAAAACAGAAATATAAATAAATAGAACAGGATAGAAAGCCCAGAGATAAACCCACGCACATATGGTCACCTTATCTTTGATAAAGAAGGCAAGAGTACACAATGAATAAAAGAGAGCCTCTTCAATAAGTGGTACTGGGAAAACTGGACAGCTACATGTAAAAGAATGAAATTAGAACATTCCCTAACACCATACACAAAAATTAACTCAAAATGGATTAAAGACCTAAACGTAAGGCCAGACACTATAAAACTCTTAGAGGAAAACATAGGCAGAACACACTATGACACAGATCACAGCAAGATCGTTTTTGACTCACCTCCTAGAGAAATGGAAATAAAAACAAAAATAAACAAATGGGACCTAATGAAACTTAACAGCTTTAGCATAGCAAAGGAAACCATAAAAAAAGAAAAGACAACCCTCAGAGTGGGAGAAAATATTTGCAAATGAAGCAACTGACAAAGCATTAATCTCCAAAATATACAAGCAGCTCATGCAGCTCAATATCAAAAAAACAAACAACCCAATCCAAAAATGGGGAGAAGACCTAAATAGACATTTCTCCAAAGAAGATATACTGATTGCCAACAAACACATGAAAAGATGCTCAACATCACTAATCATTAGAGAAATGCAAATCAAAACTACAATGAGGTATCACCTCACACTAGTCAAAATGGCCATCATCAAAAAGTCTACAAACAATAAATGCTGGAGAGTGTGTGGAGTAAAGGGAACCCTCTTGCACTGTTGGTGGGAATGTAAATTGATACAGCCACTATGGAGAACAGTATGGAAGTTCCTTAAAAAACTAAAAATAGAACCACCATATGACCCAGCAATCCCACTACTGGGCATATACCCAGAGAAATCAGTAATTCAAAAAGACACACGCACCCCAATATTCATTGCAGCACTATTTACAATAGCCAGGACGTGGAAGCAACCTAAGTGTCCATTGACAGATTAATGGATAAAGAATATGTGGCACATATATACAATGGAATATTACTCAGCCATAAAAGAAACAAAATTGAGTATTCGTAGTGAGGTGGATGGACCTAGGATCTGTCATAAAAAGTGAAGTAAGACAGAAAGAGAAAAACAAATACCTTATGCTAACACATATATATGGTATCTAAAAAAAAAAGGTTCTGATGAACTGAGGGGCAGGACAGGAATAAAGACATAGACATAGAGAATGGACTTGAGGACACAGGGACGGGGAAGGGTAAGCTGGGATGAAGTGAGATAATAGCGGTGACATATATATACTACCAAATGTAAAATAGATAGCTAGTGGGAAGCAGCTGCATGGCACAGGGAGATCAGCTCGGTGCTTTGCGACCACCTAGAGGGGTGGGATAAGGAGGGTGGGAGGGAGATGCAAGAGGGAGGGGATATGGAGATATATGTATGCATACAGCTGATTCACTTTGTTATACAGCAGAAACTAACACACCATTGTAAAGCAATTATGCTCCAATAAAGATGTTAAAAAAAAAAACTTCGGGAGGTAAAAGCTTAAGATTTTTAAAAAGTGAACTCAAAATGATGTCATATAAAAAGGGTTACAACTAAACACAAGTTGTAAACATATATATTGCTCCCCTATCAAAATTTCATGTTGGTTAATGGTTATAAAGGCGTACTTTTCACCTATGGAGCCGAAACTCTAGTTTTTATATAACCAATATTTCCAAAGTGTCCAATCACCTTTATTTATTCATATAATAAATGATGAGTCAAGCTATTCACTTCTAATTTTGCAACTGAAACCACTGATATAGAGGAGCTAATACAGGCTGTCCCAGAATCACACAGGAAGTTGATAAAAGGTCCAGAAATATAACTGAAAATGTTATATGTCCATTTATGTCTTATCTGTATGAAAAAATTAAATATATGTTTCCCAGAAAATTTTAGGTGTCCTAAAATTAACAGAAACTTCATTTGGAAAACCATTTATTAACATTTTTATTGCAGCTTTCATCATTTTCTTCCCTCTCCAACAGCCTACCTCTATCCAAGTTCCCCTTCATACCCTTGTTATAAATTCATCTATTGGATCTTGTTAAAAACTGTTTAATTAAAAACCATGACAATCAATAAAAAGCTTAAAATAAGAGAAAATAGGATAGAAACATGCAAGACACTACCAAAAAATCCTTAAGTGTGGATACACATAAAGGCAAAAATAAATTAGATGGGACTGAACTATTTGGTCAGGCTGATTTTCTGTGATTCACAAAGATCATCTTGCAGGGATGGGTACTTCTGGGTTTCACATCATTCTTGGAGGCAGAGCACCCTTTCTGATTGGTCAAGTCCTTCTGCTCTCTGGAAATGGTCTTAGAAACTCATTATAGACATGAACAACCTAAATGTCTACATTATCTAAGCAAGGTGTGTGTGTGTGTGTGTGTGTGTGTGTGTGTGTGTGTGTGTGTGTGTTACATTATGAGTTAAAAAGAAATGCAAAAACAAAAAATAAGTAGTTTCATTTATGGTCTGTCATATTGGCAAACATTATAAAGTATTACTCCAATCTGTCTGTGTGGTGCAAGCTGGTTACTTCCATACTCTTCTGGTGGGAATATTGTTATAGACTTTTTGAAAATAAATTAAGCAAACTACATGAAGATATGTTACTACATAAAGATACCAAATGATATTACTTCTAGAAAACTATTCTTAGCATGAAGCAGTCTGGGCAGGACTTCCAGAGTGGCACAGTAAGGATCACCATAAATCTACTCCTTTAGGACAATAACAAAAACACTGGAAAAATGGTCAAAATCAATATTTTCAAGGCTATAGAGTTAACCAAAGGCTTTCAGTAATCTGAAGATTTTACTTTAGAAAAATGCTGAACTTGGAGCAGCAGGATTTGTGGCATTACAACCAGACCTACTCCCATCTCCATATCTATATCTCTGTGGTAGTCTTGAAAACTAGGAGGCTTGCATGCCTTGGAGGATGCCATCTGGGATTTAATCCTTCAAATCATGAAACCCCAGAGCATTATCGCTACTGAGATCTGTTTCACAGCTTTTTGGGAAAGCCCATTTCCAAGATGTTTTCATTGTATTGATTTCCAGTGGAATTCAACTCCATTGGAAAAACCAAATTTTCAGAGTACTTATCAAAAATAATCCATGGCAACTATTTTTCATCACAGTTGACGGAGGCTGTGATATTGAAATGGAGCAGGACCCTACGGTCCTT
>NW_021703771.1:33978913-33984267 GCF_005190385.1 Monodon monoceros
TGTCTGGAGGGAAACTTTAGCCAAACAAGTTTAATCAGAGAAGCAAGACAATGCAGAAACAAAGAAAAACAGTCAAAAGAGACCAAATAATAATAGTTTAGTCATTAAGCCAGGTCAAGGACTTTATTGCCTCCTCAAGGGCTATAGATAACATTCTGAGCCATAGCCTGTGAGCTGTCTTACAGAGACTGAAACCCCCACCAGGTGAAAAAAGTTAACTACATGATGACCAAACTGAAGCCATGACGTAAGCTGCCGCAATTCTGGCTTCAAAGAAATGGGAACAAACCGACCCTGGAACTAAAGACTAACTGTTCTGAAAACAATCAACATGACGCTGATAAGACTACTGCATGACTAATTTCAAAACGACTGTCAGAGCTGACTATGCTGTTTCTGCATGTAGCCCCCTCCCTCCTTTTATGAAAGGTCTATAAAATCTCTTGCCCAGTGACTGTCAGCGGCAGGAGTCAGCTTTTGAACAGAAGTCCACCCTCCCCCCACCCCCAGGTTGCTAGCCTCCAAAATAAAGCAAACTTTCCACCAACCTTGCCGCTTTACTGGCTTCTGAGCTGCGAGCAGTCGGACTCCCACTCTCGGTAATAGTTTTTTGACGTCCAACGTGAGGCTGCTGCGTTCTCGCGAGGCTGCTGCGTTCTCGCGAGGCTGCTGCGTTCTCGCAAGGCTGCTGCCTTCTCGCGAGGCTGCTGCGTTCTCGCGACATCTAGCTCTCTCGGGGTTTTCCAGAGTAGAGCCGCGGGCCGTGGCGATGGCCTGGGCTGGTTGCAATGAGCCAGGTGCTTGTGGTTAGCTGGCCCCAAGAGGGGGATTTGGGGGGACGTTCCTAGCAGCTGCCAAAACCATTTGTTTCGGGGATCCTCCCTGTTTCTCCCCTGCTCCTACTACTAGCTGCCAACTTACGCTTTTCCTTGGTGGAACGGAAACATGCATCTGGATGAGCTAACGAGCTCCAAGACTGAGAAAGTCCACTGGTGGGCACAAGGGCAAACCTCTCTTTTGAGCATGAAGTGCTATTTGGGCATTTTGCCAATTGGTTCTGATGTTGAGGACCGTTTGTGAACACAAAGTGCTATTGGACATTTTTGCCAATTGGTTCTGATGTGTGTCTCACATTAAGGACCGTATGTGAGCATGAAGTGCTATTGAGCATTTTTGCCAGTTGGTTCTGATGTGCCTCTGATGTTGAGGACTGTTTGTGAACATGAAGTACTATTGGGCATTTTTGCCAATTGGTCATGACGTGTGTCTGACGTCAGTGACTGTGTTAGGGAAGTGTTTGGGACTCCATTCAGTCATCCTCTTGGCAAATTTGTGACAGTTCTGTCTTCTGGTGTGTGAATGTATATTCCATTTGTGTGACTGCTATTTTTGTTGTATTTTGTAAAATGGGAAATTCAGGTTCAATTCATTAGAAAAATTTTAGCGATGAAATTATGACTCAAAAAAAAGATAATTTTTTTAACAAGGTATAACAAAAGTATTCTTCAGACTCCAGAGAAAATTGGTTAAGATGAAACGCTTTTGAAACTCCAAAACTGGATCTTTTTACATATGCAGTTAGAAAAGCTAGCTTGATAAAATACTGTTTTCAGAATTCTGACCCTGAGAGAACAAAAATATGCCTAAGAGAAGGCTTGAAGTTAATTCTTATCATGTCCTTGAAATACAAACATAGCCCACTGTACCTGAGACTTCAGCCTTGGGTTACTTAGTAGAACTTCAGAAGATGTTTGGATTTATTAAACACACAACTTGTGCCATATTAAAGAGAAATTATGCTATGAAAAAAATGTAAGCTTTCAGAGGTTATAAAATATGTTCTTAAGTGTGCCAATCAGTAAATGCTGAACAGTTCAATTATTTGTTTCTTGGTTTTGTTAGGGTGTTTAAGGGTTAAAAATTGTGATATGTAATTAAAGCTACTAAAAATGATAAGAGAAGCATTTTAGTATGTAAAACAAGTAGGATATGTGTTGTCAGCGAGAAAAGGTATAAAAAGTGGAGATACTTTTATTGAAGAAAATTGATAATTTTTTTCTAGAGCTGGTTGTTTCTGGATGGGGAAAAATAAGGGATAAATCATGTGAATACAAAAAGTGGATAAAATGTTTGTGAAAAAAGGAAACTTTGAGAAAAAATTTTGGATGTTGTCAGGAGTGATTAAGATTAGATTGGATTTAATTAGGTAAATGAGCTTTGTTATTAATAGTAAGCTGGTACAAGACTGGAGTTTGGTTTTCTTTCTCCCTGTTAAGAGAACAAAATTTTTCTGGAATATCAAGCTGCTTTCTATAACAGATTGTAAGTTTCTTTCTCTAGCTGACTTTGAGTATTCCAAAGGGCCCCTAGGCATCTCAGAAGAAATATTAAAGTAAGTAGGATTATTTGGTATGTTAAATTATATGGAAAACATTTGATAACTTTCAGACCACAGTGTCTGTGGAAAAACTTTAGCCAAACAATAAGTTTAATCAGAGAAGTGAGAAAATGTAGAAACAAAGGTAAACAGTCAAAAGAGACCAATTAATAATAGTTTAGTCATTCAGCAAAGTCAAGGACATTCACTGCCTCCTCAAGGGCTATAGATAACATTCTGAGCCATATCCTGTGAGCTGTCTTATAGATACTGAAACCCCCACCAGGTGGAAGAAGTTAACTACATGATGACCAGACTGGAGCCATGACATAAGCTGCCACAATTCTGAGAACTGTCTTCAAAGAAATGGGAACAAACTGACCCTGCAACTAAAGACTAATTGTATTAAAAATAATCAACATGACGCTGATCAGGCCACTGCATGACTAATTTCAAGATGCGTGTCAGGGCTGACTGTGCTGTTTCTGCATGTGGCCCCCCTCCCTCCTTCTACAAAAGGTCTATAAATGCTCTTGCCCTCTGACTGTCAGTGGGAGGAGTCAGCCTTTGGACAGGAGTCCACACTCCCTCCCCTAGGTTGCTAGCCTCCAAAATAAAGCAAACTTTCCTTTCCACCAACTTTGCTTCTTTATTAGCTTCTGAGCCTCGAGCAGCCGGACCCCCACTTTCAGTAACAATATCATTTGTTAAAACAAGATCTTGGCCAGAAACATTTGGAGAATGAAATGTGCATAGGGAATTCTGAAAACATATTCCTGGGAATTTAGAAGGCTGAATATATATGCCAAGCTACACACATGGTCAAGAGACCTGAGAGGGTACCAATCTCTCACTGCTGTCTAACTTGAGGTCCTGCCCAGGAAGTGAAGGTTTGACAGATTTGTGAAGTGCCTGAGCACCGAATGCATACCCCAACACACACACATACACACACACACACACACAGCACTTGGCAAAGGGCGGAAAACTTATTGTTTAAGGCATTTAAGAGAAACTCTAACCAATCATCTGACTCCATTTAGCTAACTGAATGCAGACTTCAGTGACTCACACATCAGGAAATACAAAATCCGTCCAGGAAAATCAGTAAACAAAATACAAACAACAATAGCAACAACAACAACAAGTTCTAAGTAGGGGAAATATGATTTCCAGAGCTACCACCTTACATTATCTAAAATAAACAGTTTTGGCAAAAAGTTATGAGACATACAAAGGACAGTACACGAATACACAGAGAAAAAATTAATAGAAACTATCCCTGAGAAGGCACAGATATTGAACTAAGTAGACAAAAACATTAAAATAGTGATTTTAAATATGCTCAAAGAAATAAATGTACCTGTGTCTAAAGAATTAATGTATGGCAATGATGTCTCACCAGATATAGAATCAAAGAAACAAAGGAAGGAAGGGAGGGAGGGAGGGAGGAGGGAAGAAGGAAGAAAAGAAAGAAGTTCTGAGGGGAAAACAAACAGAATGAAGCAGTATTATTCTCAAATATTTAAACACAAAAATGTTTATTACAGCTTTGCTTATAAGGGAAAAATGATGGAAATAACATTAAAAAAACAAGCAGTTTAATTTCATTGTTTTGATGTGGAGAATTGAGTCAAATATTCTGAAGAAGTTTAATCATTTAATAAATTTATGCTTGACATCCAGAGGTAAGAGCTGTGAACACACATCTCTGCAGAATTAAACAATGTTAATGTGAGTTTTAAAAACAGTTAATTTGTTGGTCAAGAGGTTAAGGATTATTCACATATATTACCTGAATTTCATTAGTGCACCTCTGCATAGCTTTCTTTGTTAAAGATGAGAAAATAATAACTAGTTACCAGAAAATTAATAAAATACTCTAAAGTCAAATTTTAAAAAATGTCAAATTCTGGCTCAAAATGTAACATGTATTTGTATAAAGTGAACTTGTTTGTTTGGCTTCTGTTTGTTTTGGTAGACAGCTTATAGTTAGGTCTTGCTTTTCTTTTTTAATCCACTGACAATTTCTGTCTATAATGTTGTATTTAGACCATTCCCATTTAAGTGAACACTGATATAGCTGGATTAAAATGTACTATGTAACTGATTCTATCCCTTGTACTTAACATTTTGTTTCTTCGGTTTTTTTCTTCCTTTCTTATTCTCCCCTCTCTTATTGAATTGAGCATTTAAAAGATTCTGTTTTCTCTCCTGCCTTACCATATCATTTATATTTCTTTAAAAATATTTTTAGTACTGTAAGTTGCCTTACAGTATTTTAGTTTCCCTAGTATTATTAATATGCATGTACAGCCAATCCGTGTCTGTATTCAAGAAACACTATATATACTACTTCAAGGGTAGTTCAGGTACCTTATAACAGAGTATTCCCAATTTCTCCCTTCTGGCCTTTATAAAATCTGTGACATTCATTGAACTTATCTATCTTCTATAACCATGTAATATATTGTTTCTATCATTACTGTGAACATTTATATATTTTATCAAATAAGAATAAGAAAAAGAAAGGAGTTTATTATCCCTTCATTTTATTACTTATCTTGTGCTTTTCTTCTTTCTTCTTCCTTTTTTAAAATATAGATTGAGTTCTGATCTATGTTATTTTCCTTTATTTAAAATGTCTTGAGGGGCAGGTATGCTGTGATGAATTCTCCATGTTTCAGTTTTTCGAATAAAGTCTTTATTTCTCCCTCACTTTGGAGGATAATTTTGCTGTATATATAATTCCAGATTTATAGGTTTTTTTCTTTAAATATTTCCCTTTGCTTTTCTTGTTTGTATGGTTTTTGACAAAAGTTGGCTCTAAGTCTTATGTTTTTTCCTTCTGTAGGTAAGGCATATTCTCCTCTCTCCTCCGGCCTCTTTCAGGATTTTCTTTTCATGTTTGGTTTTCAGCAGTTTGAATAGGATATGCAAGTTTTTTGTTTTTTGCTTTTTTTTTTTTTTTTTTTTT
>NW_021703771.1:33984367-34096606 GCF_005190385.1 Monodon monoceros
ACGGGCCCAGCCACTCCACGGCATGTGGGATCTTCCCGGAATGGGGAACGAACCCGCGTCCCCTGTATCGGCAGGCGGACTCTCAACCACTGCGCCACCAGGGAAGCCCTACAAGTTGTTTTTAAGTGCAATGGTTTCTTTTGATTTTGAAATGGATCCATTGTTTTTAGTCTAAGTGGCACAATTACTTTTAAAACATTATGGGCTTCCTATGTATTAGATTGAAACTGACTCATTATGGGCGGGGGTGGGGGGGGTGGGGGGGGAGGAGGGAGAGAGAAACATTATCACAAATCTTTGTGAATAGGCCCCTTTCAACTTCAGTCTGTCAGTCAGGGTACTATAGGCCAACGCCAGAGTAGTTCTTAGAAGTCCTGTTATAGTGTTCTGAGATTACTGGACATGTTCCGAAGATACTCTGAAGATGCTCTGAAGCCATTTTCTCTCACTTAGAGGACCTATGAAGCACCACTTAAACCTTTTTGAGATCTTAACAAATGTTTTTATGACCTTAACTATGACACTGTGTTTTACTGTCAGTGTCCTAAATTTGATCCTTATTCTGAGGCCATTTTTATTTGAGAATATTTTTTTCTGGGAAACAACATGGATGAGAAATAATTTTATCTTCCAACAGAGAAAGTCCTGGCTACTTTATATTTCTTTTATACTCTGTTTGAAAACGCAACATTTCCTTCTCAAGCTCATCTCTCTCCTCTCATACTTAATCATACTTAATTTAGAGGCAGCTAAAGGAAACTATTTGGTACTTTCACAGTCTGTTTGGAAATCCGATTAGCCAGGTCCACCAGTTAATTAAATATCCTGTTGTCCATGTTACCATAGAGGATAATATCATTAATTTACTAACAGCATATAACTTGGGCTCTTTTTCCTCCGGCCTCTCAAAGCAATTTTACTACTGCTATTCCAGCCTTTCACTAACAATCTCCTCTTCAGGTCTTTGTTAAGTGCCTGATCCCAAAGTTATGGCATGGGTTTGTTGCAAAAGGACTCTACTTTTTGTTAGCAATTTCTACTTCAATTAGTGTTCCCTCTGTAATAATCCAGCCCCCAAATTATTGGCTTGACAAAACAAAGATTTAATTTCTAAGAACTCTTTAATCTGTACTGGGCTTACCTGGTAGTTTGTTTTTTTGTTTTCTGTTTTTTTTGCATGTCTTGCCAATGGTTATGTGAACAGCTACATTTAACTGGCAAGTTGTCTGCAATCTTGGTTCATCTGGGACGCTCAAGCGGTTGGATTTCTCTCTCACTCCAAGTAGTTTTGAGGCATCTCTGTCTGAATGTAATCTCTCCATCTGGTCTTTTCATTTGGAAGTTCCAAAACAATAGCTAAACTTTGAACATGAAGAATCAGAGAAGCTGCTTGGCCTTCTTAAGGCTCTGGCCCAGTACTGGCACATTGTACAATCTGTCACTTTCAGTTTGGCTAAAGCAAGTCTCTGGCCCTTCACAGATTCTAGAAGAGGCTACACAAGAGCATGACTAGTGAATGTCTCTGGTTCATTGATGGTAACCAATGTAATGGACTATCACAATTGCATAATCAGTATAACCAACGGTATAAAATAAGTCTGGGAAAAAATGGCTACAGCATTAAAAAATACTTAAAAATGTTTTCTGTGTTTTTGGTTTTGGTTATGATAGGATTTGGGAGATAAGTAGGGATAAGAATGGGATAAAAAGTTATCTGCTGCAATTTATTTACCCACTGAAATGTTATTTCTTTATAACAAAAATGTTTGCTAACCCTACACTTTAAATAATAAAATTTCTAAATTGACATCTATAAATCCCATTTAGAGCTTGCTGCTACTGTCACAACTACTTTTAATGATAATTTTAATGATTTTTGTTGTTGTTTTACTGGTCTGATTTGAATTGTTGTTAACCAAAATAAAGAAAAGAAAGTGAATTAAATTGCTATTTGGTAAGTAGAAGTGAGACATTTACTGTATAAGTCAGCAATGAAATAAGTCATGTAGTTGACCTCTAAAATGTCAGTTGAAACAAACGAAATCAAAACAAACTGTGACTCCTATAAATAAATACATTAATGGCTTGCCTCTTAGTCAAAAGGAACATTAAAATTGAATGGCAACGCCTGATTATGCATTTCTAAAATAGAAAGAGCCATATCATGTCTTGTTGGGTAAAACAGTGCATTACTCCAAGTTGCACAAATATTTTCTTTAGAGGAGTCATGCTGTGTTTGCAATGATTTCATAATTTTCTAGCCCAACTGCATGCTGTGACTTAAATATAAGTGTGGGCTAATGGGAAAAAGTAAGGAGGAGAAAAATCACACATTATGACTAAAACCCAGAAATATACAGATGTAAAATTCTACATTATATTCCCAGATTTTCTATTTTACATTTATGTTCATGTAACAAAATGTTTATCTGGAGTCTAAATGGATTTTCAGAGCTACATATATTGTAGACACCTTACTTAATCCTGTTTCAGACAAAAATAATTCTAGTGTTTAGATAACTCCCAAGAATATGGCAATGTTTAAGAAAAAACATTTTATCACGTATCTATGGAATACATCCTGTTATGTTTAAGAAAAATATATCACGTATCTATGGAATATGTCCTGTTATGAATTTTATTTATAGGAATAACATGTGAAGCAATTAATTAATATTAACTTCAATATAATAGATGGGTTTATCTGAAAACAAAACCAAGATGCTTAACACTAAATTCTAAGTGTTTTGTGAGGGCAAAAAAGGAATATATTTTATGTATTTATTTATTTTTAGAGTAAAAGGAAGATTTTGCATTACATGCCATTTTTTATTGAAGTATAGTTGATTTACAATATTGTGTTAGATTTCGGTGTACAGCAAAGTGATTCAGTTAGACATATATATGTATATATCTATATTCTTTTTTCAATTATTTTCCATTATAGTTTATTAAATACAAGCCATTTTTAAGAGAGAATACCAAGACTACTAAGAAATAAGATGTCCTTTTTTTTGGTGGGGGATCAAGACGTTCTAATTGATAATTATATAGGAGTATTTCAGAATTGCTGCTTGTAGTCGTGAATGTTAATGACATCTACATATAGAAAAAATTAAAGAAAAATCAAGGCAGTGATGGTATAAAGAGACCCACTATTGATGACTGCTTACCTGGGTGTTTTACATGTCTCCTGAATAATGATAAATAAACTTTGTTACACGAATTGTATTCATTTCCTCACAAAATAATGAACCTCAGACTTAATCATTTTTAGTATTTTCCTAATGGCAGATACTGCATTCCTAGTATGCTTCCTACTTTTCTGTCTTGATAATCATATCTAGTTATAGCTATCAGACCACAGCAACACCACAATGCCAATAACTGGAAGTACCTAAGGCTTAAGATTCCTAAACAAAATATATTTTCTCATAGTTTATTCTCCAGTTTTCTGGTTAGACAGTGTTGAGAAGGAACGGTTTTAAACCCCATTAGTAGTAGATTCTTGCTCTGGACAAACCACTGTTCTTCATGAGGTCTCTCTGGGAAATAAATGTCCAGAATATAAAGTGATGTAAATTAACACATTTTTAGGTGTGACTTTGGCCTCAAGATTTTATATATTTGCCTGGGAAAAACTAAGTGACTAAGTGACTAAGTTTCTCTATCTGTGACTCTTTATCTGTGACTTAAAGAAGTGTTAATCTGAACGCTCAATCTCAGCTTTTCTAGAGACTATCTTGGATGGCAAGAAGAAACAGGAAGGAAGAAAAGATATAAAAAGAGAGACTAATGGACAACACTTGAGCAAGATTTGACTAGGAAGCAGTCATAGCCGAATCAAAATCAATGACTCAAGCTTTCAAAGTAATAATGAGAGCTAGTGAGAAATCCACCCAATAGCACAGTGACCAATACAGTATTACAAAAGGACCACTGAAATTCAGATTGCCTACAGGACTTGTCAGCCTACCTCATACAAACATCCCTATCTAAAATAATTTTATTTCATTAGACACCTCTTCTGAGCATCCACATAGTTAAATAAGAAGATTAATCTATTGAAAAATTATTTATCAGTGATCTGAATTTCAAAATAATATTGAACATTTACTCTATGAAAAGTATTAGAAGAGGTCCTATGGTCTACAAGATAAGGTCCCTTTGTTTTCAAAGATTGCCCTCTAACAAGGGATGATGCAATATGTATACAACAAAGAAAAAGAATGCACCACTTACTGATTACCCACTACATACCTCAAAATTACTTAAGCATTTTATATATGTCACTTAATTTAGTTCTCAAGAAAGTGGGGGCGGGGGGGAATTCAAACTCATGTTTCACTCTAAACTCATCTTCTTTCTTTTGTGCCATCATTTCTAATAATATGCTTAATATATAATGGTATTCCATGAGCATAAATTTTAGTTTCTTCTATATCTGTTTTTAGGAAATGGAACATATATCCTCAAATGCCAGGAGGTCTCATTAGAGATCATGTAGCATATGGTGCATGATAAATCATTTCATGCCCACATTTGTAAGTGTTCAGCATGCAGAGAAAACTTCTACCTTGAAGCATATGGTCTATTGATAAGAGCTAAGATGTTGTTTTATTACTATAATAATTTCTGCATATATTTGTAGTGCCTACCATATTTATTATATATAATACAGTTATAATACTAAAGGTAATACTAACATGTGTTGTATGGTTATTATGTCCATGTATTAAGCTACATAATTTCATATCCTTTATTTCATTTAATTCTCATAGCAATCCTAAGATAGTAGCATAATTATTTTTAAAATTTCCAAGTAAGAAATGGGGTTTATAGATGTTAAGTAATACATCCAAATCACATAAGTGATCAGAACACTGAAAAGATTTCAAGATCTTATTTATCACACAAGCTAATTCACTATGCATAAGAAAAAATTGTTTTAAATGGAAATGCTTTTGAATTACCTAACTGAGACAAACAAAAAATTTAAATGCTCAAAATGAAGATGAAAATCACAGCTTTCAGTTTCAACAACTTATGGAAGAGGCATCTAAGGTGAAATAACTAATTCTATTGGAATAGTTTAATTCACGGACACATGAATAATAATAAAAAAACATTTAATGTTTCTTACTTTATGACACTATATCTATACAAATTGAGTTTTCATATTATTCTCCAACAGAAATCAAACGTAAGATTGGACTACATGTCTCACTGAACCAGTAGATTGTACTTAGTAACATGTTAATATTAAATTGTTATGTAACTTTAAAATAGAATTTCTTAAACCGAAACTACCAATTCTATTTTATTTAAAGGCAATGTCCTTTAATCAATCTGACATTTTCTTATTTATTTTTTCCTTATTATGTATGACACAATAAATAGGACTTTTAAATTATCTGCTATTGAAGTTTTTTTAGGTAGAATAAAGTAAGATGGCTAGGGAATATGTAAGCAATCTCTCAAGAAATTCCGAAAGCAATTGTCAATGATTATACCCCTTTTCACTGTGAGATCACTATAGTGACAAATATCAACATGAACTTTATACTTATAAAGAAAAATGACACAGAGCCACAGTTTTGCTTGTATTAAGCAAATAGAAATTTTCAGTGCAGTCATACTATATATCAGGGATTAGCAATGTTTATTTGTGACAGATGAAATGCAACCTTCTGTATTTAACATTCAGAGAAGGCAGGAGGGCTGAGCAACCCATCTTGAGGCACAGGCATATGTGACCTACTCAAGTCTGAAGGCAGAGAGAACTGAAACTAAATTCACAGGCAGTCTGGGCCATACACTGAAACCAGGCAGCAAGTGTACGCTACTTATAAAGCACAGGAGAGGGGAGAGACTTAGACTCAGGTGCAATGCTATCAGGGAAGATTACTGAGGGAAACTCCACAGGTACTAAGACCTTATAACAAGTACCTGGCAGTCATCCTTTCTATAATACCATGGGAGAAGTGGACAAGACCTGAGAAAGATATCTCTGGTGACTTGATGCCTGATGGATGGTGGAGAAAATGAGTCAAATCCTCCCATCATTCAGATCTCAATCACTGCTAAAGAAAATGTGTAACCCTGGCATCAAATAATTTCATCCTGTGGTGATCTGAATGTAAATGAAGCACAACAATTCCAAGAAGCATTCCCCTAGAGACTTCCTTGACTCAACTGCCCCAAATGAAGACGTGACAGAAGAAGAGGTATACCCTTTTCCAGACATAAATAATACTTTCATTAGAATTCTGTATATAATTTCAATAAAAAATCACCAGACATGTGAAAAAGACAAGAAAATATGATTTATTGTCAAGAGAGGAAAAAAGTCAACAAAATTAAAATTAATTTTAATGTGTTCTCTCCAGGACAGATCATGGGTTTTCTCATGATGTATTTTATTACTATTAAAGAAGAAAATACAGTTATACAAAACAGACTTCTTAAAATATCCCAATTATTGGCCCTTTCTTAGTTTTATACATTTCACAGCCAGATATAATATCAGTAGAAATTTTGAAATAAGATAAAAAATAGAGTTAGGGCTCATAAAAGGATTGAGTCTGATGATTCTATCAAATCTCTCAAGGGAAAAAATCAAGTCTGATAAAAATCAGTATCCAATAATTTAATGTAGCACTGCAAACACGTTATTGGGACTAGGTATTAGTGTACAAGCTGTAATGCTGACATTTGATTACATTTTTATATGGCTGTGAAACTAAACATGACAGGATATACTTTCCAGTTTGTTTTTCACATTCAAGGTCATTTAAGCCTTTGTGGTATACCAGAAAGAAAGTTCTATGTCATATCAGCATATATTGCAAAATAAAATCTTATGGCATAATTAATTTTCTTATCACTTATTGTCTTGTCACTTATTTTTTGATAACATATTGGACCGTAAAAATATACTCATGCTAGTTTGTACATTTTAGGATTAATATATCCAAATATAAAAAAAAAACATAGCTTGAGATAGGAAAATATTGAAAATATGTATGCCAACATATGGACACATATACAAAATTACAAATATTTCTCTATGCATACATAGGTATATATGTACGTTTATTTTAAATGCTAACTATATCTCTTAATATTTAATTTTACAAATAGAACAGTATAAAATTTTCCCAGGTGATACAGGGTAATTACTAATAATTCAAAGTCTACTCTTTCACTTTTATTTCCATTATTAACATTTCGGTTTGCATGCAAATGACTATGCATTTTTAGTAATCAGGAATAAGGAATAATATTTCCCCACACAAATTATGACAACAAAGAAAGCTAAGTAAAATCGTTAAACGTATCAGCATTACGAATACGTAATGTTCTATACCCTACTTGGGAAAAATGTTGTTTAAACTTTCTGATCATGAAACTATCCGGATATGTTAACATTTAAAATTTTAGTTTTAACTTTGGGCATACACATATACTGTAAGTATTTGCTTTGCTATAGTCATTCATATTCTGTAACTATATTGTGGCATTCTAAATTAAAATTATACTATTTTGGGGGGAAAATAAAGTATCTGTATGTGATTTTCCAACTTTCAGGTAGATTTTTATGTTTGATTGTTTTGGTTTCTATAATATACCATCAAGCCTGTCAACTGAGACGTAGAGACATTAGGCAAACCTCTGTCAGCAAAGTTCAGTTTATAAAAATTACTACAGGAAGTGAAAAGAGCACCTTAACAATCTTAGTAGTTTCTCAGATGAAGTGAGTTAGGAAAGGGTGTTCATTAGATTTTGATATCTGGGCATGACTAAGAGAAACCTTTCAAGGAGGGGTTTAGGAATGGGTAAAGTTTATATAATAACTAGGAATGGCAAAATGTGGGTCTTGATGAGTAATCTCATAAAAGAGCTGTTTGCCCAGCTGTGCAAATTTTTGCATGGATAAACTTGTTTGAAAGAATCTCCGTAAGTAAAGTTATTATTGTTTTTTGTGTCTCATCTTCTGGGTAAGAATTTCCTGGAGCCAACAGTTAAATTATGTTGACCCAGGTGGCCTCATTCTCAGGCCCAATAGTTGTTGTGTTGAAGCAGGTGCTCTCAGTTCTCACAATTTTGTTCAGTGATCTAGAGGAATTTAAAGGAAATCTCCAGATATACTTCACCCAACAGAGGTAATCCAAACTTCTACTGGGCATGTTTGGCAATTATATATGTCCATGATAAAATAAGAGGAGGAGGAGCTGTCGCTAGGACTCCAAATGGTCCAGAAACTCTGGTCCAAGTACAAATTTTAAGCAAAAAATTTGGAAAATTCTTATATTCTTATTTAGAACTCTTTGTGGTGACTGTGATCTTTATGTAATCGTCAAACTAAAGTGCTTTTTCTCAGGACTCATTGTCTCTTTGTGTTGCTGAGTGAAGTAATCTATAGGTGGCAATTATATGCAGTTGACTGATGGTGTTGTTGAATTCAACTGTGTTCTTAACTGATTTTTTTACCTGCTAGATCTGTCCATTACTGATAGTGGATACTGGAGTCTTCAACTATACTAGTAGATTCATCTATTTCTTCTTGCCATTATAGTAGTTTTTGCCTCTAATATTTTGATCCTCAGTTGTTAGTCACGTACACATAAGAATTATTTTTATGTCTTCTTGAAGAATTGACTCCTTTATCATTATGGAATGCCCCACTTTATCCCTGAAAACTTTTCTCACTCTGAAGTCTTCTCTACCTGAAATTAATATAGCTATTCCTGCTTTCTTTTGATTTGTGTTAGCATGGTATGACTTTCTCCATTATTTTACCTATAACTTATATGTATTTTTATATTTAAAGTAGGCTTATTGTAGACAACATATATTTGGGTCTTGTTTTTTGATCCGCTCTGACAATCTGTCTTTTAATTGGTATATTTAGACCACTGATATTTAGATGATTATTAATATAGTTTGACTAATATCAACCATTTTTATTACTCTTTTAAATTTTGCTCTTATTCTTTGTTCCTATTTTCATCTTTCACTCATATTCTATCTTTTTTCTCAATTAAATTGAGAATTTTATATGATTCAATTTTCTCTCCTTTCTTAGTATATCATTTATACTTCGTTTTTCACTTTCTTAGTGATGCCTTAGAGTTTACAATATACATTTAAGACACATCCAAGTCCACTGTCAAATAACACTATGCCACTGAGAGGAGGGAATTACCTAACTTCAGCCCACTCCAGTCATCCTGTCCCACTTGAGGGGGGGTGGCAAAAAACTGAGAAACACTTGTGAAGTTCACAGTCCAGAGGCACAGGATCACTGAAAGACTGAGAACTAATCAGAGGATTAAAGAATGCTTTCCCCTCCCTCTTCACCTTATGAACACATTACTAAAGCCTATTTACAGAGTTTCCTTTTACCCAGTAGCCAGCTGTACCCAGTACAGCTTTCAACAAACGTCACAAGGCATACTTGTAAAGGTGAAAAAAATAAAACAAAACAAAACAGAAAAAAACCCAAAAAACAACAGTTTGCAAAGACAGAGCAACCATCACAACCAGACATGGCAGGGATGTTGGAGTTACCAGCCTGAGATTTTAAAACAGCTATTATTAATGTGCTAGGAACTCTAATCGATACTCATAGACAGTATGCAAGAACAGATTTAAGCAAAGAGATGGAAACTCTGAGAACTACCAAAAGGAACGCTGCAGATCAAAAACACTGTAACAGAAATGAAAAGTGCCTTCTATGGGCTAATTAGTAGACTGGATTACCTGAAGAAAGAATCTCTGAGCTGAAGTATATTCAATAGAAACTGCCAAAATTTAAAAACAAGGATAAAAAAGACTGAAAAAATATATATATACAAAGATTGTGGGACCTCTGCAAAAAGTGTTACAGACACATAATGGGAATGTCAGAAGGAAAAGTAAGAGAGAAAGGAGCAGAAGTAATATTTGAAGCAATAGTAAGTGAGAATTTTCCAAATGAACGTCAAACACCAAATAAGGGATTCAAGTTCAGGAACACAATGCAATATAAAATCCTCCCCATTCCCCCCTCCCACTCGCCCCCCCATGAAACCTAAGCCTAAGCTTATTATTACCTATAGGTAAGCAAAGATAAAAATTGCAGCCAACTTCACCTCAGAAACAATGCAACAAGAAGTGAGTAGTGTGAAATAATTAAATTATTTAATTATTAAAATAATCATTTAAGAGAAAAAAGCCCATCTACCTCAAATTTTTATTCAGTGAAATAAATTATCTTACAAAAGTGAAGGAGAAATAAATCCTTTCTCAAAATTTGAGAGAATTTGTTGCCAGTAGATTGGCCTTGCAATAAATGTTAAATAAGATTTTAAAGGAGAAGGAAAATGATATACATTAGAAACTTGAACCTATGTAAAAAAGGAAAGAGTACAAGAGAAAGAGTAAGTAGAGATAAAATTTTTAAAAAAACTTTTATTTTTCTTATCCTTAATTGATATAAGAGAATCATTTATTCAAAATAGCAACAATGATGTATGCAATTATGTGTGCTTATGAATAAACGGAATAAATGACAGCAATGATACAAGGAACAGGAAGGAGAAATTAGAATTATTTTATCATGTGGTACTTGGTATTAGAGGGAAGAGGTCTAGTGTTATTTGAGAATGGACTTGGCTTTCTTTTAAATATACAGTATATTGCAAACTGTAAGGCACCACTAAAATTTTTTTTAGAAGTATAAATGATATGCTAAGAAAGGAGAGAAAATGCAATCATATAAAATTCTCAGTTAAAACCATAAAAGGTAGAAAAAGAGTAGAAGATAAAAATAAGAACAAAGAATAATGTCAATAAACAGAAACATATGAATGGGGGGGCACTTCCTATGCTCTACTTCTGCTGCAGATATTCTACTGTAATCCTACAGCTTCTTTAAAATGTTATAATACACCATTCTCATTAACAGATTTGTTTCCCACCTTACATATACAAAAGGTGATTCTTAGAACTTAAAACCAGCTGAAGATCCTCCACATTAACTTATGAAAATACTTTGGTAAAGCCTAGCTGCTTTCTTTTACTGTTCTGAATGACATCTTCAGTGAAGTAGAGTGAAGCAGGCTTCCTGGTGGGTTTAGTTTTGTCATACCATGACCATAAGCCACCATGAGCTACAGTCACAAGGACTTTACTTGCTACTGTGAGTTTCTAAACTCAAGCATCCCTCAGGCACTGTGCTTCTGCAGGGAGGAGAACTCACCTAGCTTCTGTCAAACCTCACTTCCTTATTCCTTCCTCTCCCATAACCTCACTGCTATAAAGTAGACTATTAATATAATTTACATATTGAAGATGTCTAATTATTCCAGATTTCTCTGAACACATTCCCTGAACTGCAGATCTGAACTAAGCTCTCTACTTGGTAGCTACTAGGGTTTTCGAAGTTAAAATGCCATGAACCTATGATGTACACAAGATTTTATGTACTAGCTGCTTCTCTTAGTTTTCCCTACTGGTTAAATAATATTTTTTGGCCACTTGTTTAAACCAAAGTCTAGATGTATAGTGCTTACCTCCAGAATCTACTCCTGTCCACCAGCCTCAAAGCGAACACACTAGTCAACTACCATTCCTCAGCAAAATTCAGTCCACTTAAAGAGTATGGCCCTTGTAGTCTAAGAATGGTAGATATGTCAATGTATTATAATTATTCATATTATAATTTTTAAAACAGTCTACAGTTATAAACTCATAATGGAATAATCGTAAATTCAGGCATACAAAGTGGAGTTGGACAGCCATTGAAGATCTGGTCTCAGACAACTTCCTGCACCAATGAGAACTTGAACTTTCTGAACTGTACCAAACCACCACCTCACAGGAACACCGTGAGCCATTTTTTTAGAAGAACATCTGCTAGCTGCAACCTTGTGGTCTCAAAGTCCCCCTTGCAACTATGTAACCATTTCGGACCTCAACCAATCCTTTCTTAACAAGTACCCTTACTTCTTGCCAGCTCCAATCATAATTTTTGACAAATAACTCATGTAACTAACTGTGGCCTTGAGGTTTTGCCTTTATAAGATTACTCCATTTTGTAGTCTGATGGGAACATTATTCAGGTGCTTCTAGAATCTGTGTTTCCTGGGCTGCAGTCCTAACAATCACCGAATAAACGCCTATTTATCTCCATCAAGTCTTTTTTTTCTGAAATTTTTGGCTAACAAAAGTATTTCCAATACTAGGAAATACTTGCTATATCATGTAAGCAATATTTTCTTCCATTAATAGGACTTCATAAAGGAAATAACTGGAAGTTAAGTCTTTAGAAATTGTGTTAAAGACAACTGGTAAACTATCTGCATATACAGCTAATTTAACTCTTTTGATCAAATTGTCTAACTAGTCCATTAACAGCACCAAATAGGTTGTTAGTTGAATAGTCATTCATTAAAAAGATGCATTTATGAAATATGAAAAAATATTAAAAATTTTGGAAACTTAGTGCCTGAGCATTTTTCTGTCATATCTCTATTTTCTATTTAGACAGAGAGATAAAATGAGTTATTTTTGAAGATCTAAAATAAATATAGAGTTAGAGGTACCAACATGCATAAGAAATGTAGATGAAACAACTGATATTTTAGAGAACTTTCAAATACCCAAACTATTCATAGGCATGCATTGTATAACTTTATTTACCCAACAGATCTTCGAGTACATAGTATATTAAATATGCCCAAATTAGGTATAAGTAAAATAAGACCAGAAAAGTAGATCACCTTGCCCAGCTTCCTTCACGTAGTAACTGGTTTAACATGGAATTTAGCCTAGGCCTCTGACTCTCAATGAACTGTTCCTTCTTCTCTGTTGCGACCATTAACCCAGGCTTCCAAGAAAGAAATGTCTCTGTGAAGTCTTTTCAAAGAAATAACTTAAAGAATTTCCCAGTATTAGGCCTGCTGAGAAAGCCATGAGCTCAGAACAGAAATCTGTAGAAGCCCAAACCAAAATAAACAAATAAGTAAAAAGTACTTGGAAAGAGCTATTTAACTTCACACTGTGAAACAATAAAGCAGCAGTTCAGAAAAGAAAATAATCAAGTAAATATACAGGAAGCCTACTAAAAAATTACGAGTCACTACAGAATGAGTTAGGATGTAAATGAGTATGGAATCTGTTGTAATGTATGAAAACACATAATAAGCAATTTTATGTAGCTCTGATATGACTGCAGGTGTGCAAATCTGGGAAACCTGAGTGTAACACGAACATAAATACAAGTATAAATCAAGCAGTGAATGACTACTATGTGCAATATACTAATAGATTCAAATTCATTTTTAAACTTTTGCCAGTTTTACCTATTATATTTAAACTTTAGAATATCAGACTAAAGTATTCAAGAATGGCACTGTCCCATAGGACTTTCTGCAATGACAAAAACTTTCTAGATCTGAACCTTTCCCAAATGATAGCCACCTGCCACATGTGACCACTGAGCACTTGAAATGTGACTATTGTTTCTGAGAAGTTTTAAATTATATTTAATTTAAATTAATTTGAAGTTTTAAATAGCCACATGTAGTCAGTGGCTATCATACTGGACAATGCAGTTATTGCATAGCATGAGGCAAAAATCAAGAATTCCAAATGAAATCATTTGTTTAGGTTTGTTCTTTCCTCCCTATTTTAACAAAATCACAAATAAATACCTTTTTAGAAATTGGAAAAACTTAACAATTTAGTCCCTTTGTAAAGCCACGCATTTTCAGCTTAAGCCAGGCTATATTTGCCAACAAATAGAATTATATAATAGGAATGGTTTCGTTTTTGTGTTTGTTAGTTATTGGAAGGAGCTGGTGCACTCCACTGGTACCTGCCATTTCCATATATATGTCCATACATTCATTTCCACATACACATGAACTATAATTTTAGGGATTGATTGCTAATTATGTTTCTTATGAACTTTGTGAGGTTTATCTTAATGTATTGAGATGAGTTCATTTAAGATAAAGTGTTTAATTTTCCACAAACTATATTTTTAGTTCTCCCATAGCACCTTGAATAGAGGTTATGTCCTACATATATTTAATAACTTATCTTAAATGCCTAGCAGATACTGGCACATAGTTATTGCTCAATAAATATGTTTATCTATTATCCACTCCTTATCTTTCTCAATATCAAGCAAAACTTTTAAAAATGTAATAGATGTTACAGTATTATAAAGAAAATTATTGACTTGACAAAATTAAATGAATTGAAGACTATAACAAATGCCTAAACATGAAAGAGACTAAAGTAGAAATATGTATTTGTTTCTTTGTTTTTATTTTTGCAAAAGTGAATCCAGTCTAGCTGAGGATAAACCCTTAGTTCAATCTGATAAAATAAATTGTATGTATATTATGAAAATATAGGGTCTTTCTTATTACAGCCATAATCTCTGCTTTGGTAGATTTCATCTCAGAAATAGTGGGAAATGCAAAAGCATTCCACTGCTAAATATTTCCTATAGATTTTCAGCAATGATGAATACAAGCTGCCAGAGAGGTTTTCTTTTCTATTATTAGTGATTAGATAGAGCATATTATCTAAAGAAGCTTTATAAATAAATTTGAATCACATCTAAAAAAATTGGAAACAATATATAAAAACATTTTTCTATATTTTAGTGAATATTACCTTTTCTTACAAAACAAAGTTTCTAAATATAAGACAACTTAAAGTCAAATTTTTTAACGCTTGTGACTCTTTAATGATGACTAATTTAGGTAGTTATCTAAGACAACCCTGGTTTAGATAAAAGAGGTCAACGTGAAACGTCAATTTTCTTTTTCATCTATCAATGCCATAAGTTGTAAGCATTTCTAAATGATATTTAAACCTGGCTCAGACATCTAAGCAATAAAAGCTGTGCATGTTCTGCTTGTTTAATAATGATCTCACTTACACAGAAAGAATATAAAAAGCCAATTCCATTAGGGTTTTAAAAATACCAGCATTTACTCATCTGTAGTTGTCTTCTTATTGTAATAACATTTCATTCATCATTATCATCCCCAAATTCTCATATTTAATGATATTTATGGAGAATGCAAAGAAGATTCTATTTGACACCAGTACTGATATTTAGATTGGCACTAGGATCAGATTATTTTTTATTATAGAAGATAAAATAATTTCACCTTCTCCCTTCAATGTATTTTCAAAGTAAAATGAAGCCATAGAAAATTGGTTGATGCGAATTAACATGTCTTTTTTTTTTAAGCAAACTAATTTTACGTTTTATAAATGACTGATGAGTAATTTTTGACATAACTGGCAGCTGGAGTTCACCCACTAGTAAGCCTTCTGGGGTGATGTGAGGAGATTGACTTCCATAGCAGTTCTATGTATAGGACCATCCTTTCTCCTGCATGGTTCTGAGTAATAGAGGGAAAGTATAGAAATTCCAGCTCTCCATTTGGATCTCTAATTGGATATTACAGCCTCAAACATTTAGTGTTTCAATCTTTTCGTATATCTATTTAAGAGATATAGTTTAACCTCCATCAGCTTTCATTTTGATCCTTATTCTTTTTGTTACACACATGCATAAGAGTGTTTTGGAGATATAAAAAAGAGCTAAATTGCAATATTTACTATATTAACAGAGTACGTTATATAGTAATTATAATACACAAGACATAGGGGAGAATATATCACTATGTATGCTCTTTTGTCCTAAAGTTAAATGTAATTTTATATTTTATATTAAATAACCCCAGACTAGTAGCTTAACAGATATAAAATACTAAATTTCAGCTGATTAATGAAGGTGGGTTTTTTTTGTTTTTTTTGTGTGTGTGTGGTACGTGGGTCTCTCACTGTCGTGGCCTCTCCTGTTGCGGAGCACAGGCTCCGGATGCGCAGGCTCAGTGGCCATGGCTCACGGGCCCAGCCGCTCTGCGGCATGTGGGATCCTCCCGGACCGGGGCACGAGCCCGTGTCCCCTGCATCGGCAGGCGGACTCTCAACCACTGCGCCACCAGGGAAGCCCTGAAGGTGTTCTTAAAGGAAAAGGATGTACCTATTCTTCCTGTGCTGCAACATATACAATTTATTGTTGATTATTTATTATAGATACTGAGACATTGAGTAGACACACGAAACATGTTGAGGCCTTTAGGGTTTTTAATCTTTAGGAGGAAAATTGGCAGAAATTGTAGGCATATTGTGATAGGTAAGGAAAAACTAAACTGTTATCCAGAAACGTTTTGTATATTAAGATTGGCTCTAGTAGTTAAACATAGGTGAACAGAGAAAACTGTGAAGTGTTTTCTTTGTCTCACATAGTGTGTAAGCATTACCATATATTAAGAACTCTTTATTATTATTAATTATAATGATAGCCCATAAACATAATTTAAAGATTCCACCAAAACAAATGCTATAAACCACAAAGTATTTGTCCTCCTAAATTGTCTTAGATTGATCTATCTATGTAACTTTAAATGTTATGAGATAGATGGAACTTCATGACACTCAATTACATAAAATTTACATTCATCCTATTTCAGAGGAGAAGGGGACATATAATCCCTGGTGTTTCAAATTTTGATGACTTCCTTATATCATTATATCTTGATATTTCATATTATCACACAGAGCTCTGCTTCATAACTGATACTGATTTTTGAGGTACTACAAGGGGTCCATTCATTAAATCAGATTCACAAGAATCTTATACAATATAAAGCTTTATGAAGAATTTCAAGGATGAAATTCATCTCAAGGCACAGGTGAAGCAGAGATTAATTCAGGATTGTCAACATCACTTCAGAGGCGCTTTCTTACTGCATTAGGATGCACTCCCACCCAGGTTTACCTTATAATATCATGAAGCGATGCGTGCAATTTTATCACGTATGCGGGAAACTATAACCCACAAATCCATAAATTTTTCAGGAAACTATAACCCACAAATCCATAAATTCCTGTTAGTTTTATTATTAATATTATTATATGCAAGCCTAGCCAAGCCAGATGCATCTGGTCAAAATTATTCCATGGTAAAGGATTCTCCTGCTGGCAAATACCATCACTATGTTGGTCAGAAGGTCTGTCATTAGCATGTATGTAAGGATATTTGAACAAGTCATATTCCTTATTAATTTACCATTGGTTTATAGATTAAAAAAACAAAAAAGATTGAAAATTTTCAGAAATATGATGACTATATAATGCCTGTATGGCATAGGGCACAATTGGATGGAATTTTAGAGATTTCGTAGACTATTAAAAACTTAATGCAACTGAAGCTGTTTTTCCCTGTGTGATATCTTTACTGGAGCAAAGAAACAGAGTCCATGGCAATTTATAGAAAATTACTTATCTGGAAAACACTGTGTTTTTTGTGGGTGTTATTTCTATATAACAATTTTCAATAACTACCACAAAGTAATTTTTTACTTGATATAGCCAATAATACACTTGTTTTATTTTGTTTCAGCTCCATGCCAACTTTTTGCTCTCTGACATTCTAGTCGAAAAGATCATGATGCATCACATAAAATATCACAATGGCACACTATATTAATGGCATAATGCTGAATAATCCAGATGAGCACAAGTTATCAAACATCTTAGAAGTGTCTGAGAAACATTCCTTGAAAATAGAGAATTGAATACAACAAATCTGTTAAGCTGTCAATGAAGAAATAAACAATCAAAAAGTAGTGAATATAAAAAAACAATTAAAAAAATAAAAAATAAGTAGTGAATAGGTAAATGCCAAAATAATAGCTGCAGAAGCAGCTACTGCCTCTGGGATTGTAGGAAACCAAGAGGAGGAGGAAGATTGGAGTTGTTAGAACTTAAAATCTTAGAATAAAGTTCCTGGGATCTGGGATTCCAAACTCTGAGAATGATATTGTGCCAGTATCTCAACAGCTTTTAGAATGTGTCAGTGTCAGATGTTGCTAGGATGCAGAAATCTGAGAAAGGGTTTCTAACCAATTGGTGCAGGAATCTCTGAAGGGACATGATGAAGTTGGTTCTATGAATGCCAAAGGAAAGTGGATACTAGTATGAATAGAAGCAACTGTCATATGCATTACTCAAACAGTAATAACCTCACAAAAGAAGAATCAAGCTCCTTTTCTCCTACTCACACCCTCCAATCTCCGTCTACTGCCCTCAATTAGTTGAACCCAGAGGATCAACAGGTAAAGAGAAATGTGGTTTTCAGAGTCTCAGCCCCAGTATTTCTAAGCAGAATATAAAAGGATAGGTTTAAGAATGAGAGACAAAAGCATAATGATTAGTACTTCATTAAAAATTGGATTTCTGATTTTTGACTTCTGGCAATGAGGGATTAATATCCTACTGGGTGACTACCCTCATAAAACAATCATATAATCCGAATACAAAGCAAAAAGAAAGTGCCTGAAGTTGCAGGAGAGCGAACATGAACTGACAAGTTCTGGTAAGGAGTACACACTCAAAGGATGTGAGGGGGAGAGCTGTATGAAGTAAGTTTCCATTTTTGCAGCCTTTAGCCTTGCCTATATGCAATTAACAAGATACAGGTGATGAGATGTTGATGCCAATAGTAAAAAAACAATCTTTCTGGACAAGCAAACAAGAAACTGAAGTTGGAAAACAGTGGCCACTAAAGGGAATGGGGAAAGTCCATAAAGGAAAGAACCAGAAATGAGATCCCCATATTCTGCCTACCCTCATTTCTGACTGATAGCTTAATGTGTGAAGTACACTCAAGCTATGATAAAGAGAGAAGGTCTAACTGTTAATGAAGCTGCTGCCCGAGAAAAACAGTTTTCAGTTAGGATAATTGCCTGATAAAAGTCAACACTTATCAGAAGAAAAAGAACAGAATCTGGAATCTCCACAATTTAGCATTCATAATATCCAAGAAACAATTCCAAGTTAACCAACCCATGAAGAACAAAGAAAATAAAACATATTCTCAAACAAAAATTTTTAAACTCAACCAAGAGTGCTTCTGCTATGAACCCAATGTTGAATTCAGCAAACAAACAAAAAGGTATTTTAAAGAGGCTCTTACAATTACCTTCAGTTAAGTTAAACAAAGTAAGAATGTAATGAAATTATATGCATATATTCATAAATATAATATTTTATGTGTGTTTGTATATGTTGGAATTCTAAAGAAAATATAAAAATTACCAAAAAATAGAAATTCTAGAAGTGAAAATTAAAATAATTGAAATAAGATAATCACAAGATAATCTCAATAGCTGAATAGAGATAACATAGGAATGAATAAGTGAATTTGAAGACAGATCAATGAAAATAAGTCAATCAGATAAAGAGAAAAGAAGAAAGAAAAAAAGTGAAAAAAGATAAACTGACCCCCAGGATCTGTTAAAGAATGCCAAATGACACCAAATTGGAAGGGTCATATCACATCTATGAGATACATCATAACCAAACTATTGAAAGATAAAGAAATAAAATTGTTAAAGTTGGATTAGAAAAAAAAACAACTCACTGCAAACAAGGGTAGTGATGAAACAAATGATTGAATTCTCATAAGCAACCGTGAAAGCTGTAAGAAAGTTGAACAACATCTTTAAAATGCTTAAAGGGAAAACAAAATAAACCAAAAATTAAGCAACCCCCTCCCCAAAGCCTGGTCTCACTAGCCAAAGGAACAGGAAAAGGGTGGCTGGCAAGACAGAAAACTTTCACACACAACTATTCTATTTCAGCCAAACACCATGGAAAAAAACTGTGGTCACATGCCCCCTCACTCCATAAAAGGCTATGTAGGAGGCCTAGAGTCCCAAAATAGCAAGGCTGTGTTGAGGTCTCTCAACACGTTTGTCAAGGTAGTATCAGAAAAGGCCAATTTGGGAGCTGGACCTTTCATCCCCAATGACCATTAATGAACCTATCCCCTAAAATAGCTTCAATAAAGACCATGCTGTGATCCTGAATTCCACCCAAACCCAGAAATAAGAGGCTGCCCTCCCTATGTCTGCTGTGATAGCGTCAGAGGAGGAAATTCAGGAATTGTACCCTGGCCCATTAGTAAGGAGCTCAGTCCCCTCATGGCATCAGTGGAGAGACCATGTTGTTAGCCAGACCTGTTACCTCCACCCAGACATAAAGAGGAGCTCCCTGCTCTGGTGTCAATGGGAGCCAAGTGGGGATCCTGGACCTTTATCTTAATGAGGTAATAATGAGGTAGAGACCTTCTTCTCCTGCCAGAGGAATGTCACAAAAAGCCAGTTAATATGAACATTTTAAAAATATCTAGTCTTACAACATGATATAAAAAATATACAAATTTCAATTGGAAATCACCTGCCATACTAAAACCAGGAATCTCTCAAACTGAGTATAAGACAATTATTAGATGTTAAATATAATAATTGCAGCAAAGTTGTATAAATGAAGAAGAAACTAACTCAGGCTTTTAGGAAATTGAGTCTTATATCCTGACTAGAAATTTAAATGGCAGAAAAGAGGATTAGGAGAAGGAAATTTCACTCAAAGCACCATAAACAAGAGTGAATGAACATGAATGAGAGAAAAAGAATGGAAAGAGAAGAGAATGGAAAACTAATAAGTTTTATTTAAAATTTTTTTTCACCTGACTAGACAGTTTTGGAGATTAGGTGTAAGTGATTAAAATTAAACTGGGAAAATAGGGTGGAATCAGTTGTGGATAGATTGAAGGCCATATTTAGGAAAACCTAAGGGAAATAGTGAACCGTCAAATTGTTTTAAGCAGGATGGGAGTTCGTTATGCAAATGAATGTCTTAGAAAGATTACTCTGGCAAGAATATGGAAGATGGATCGGAGGGGCAACACATTGGGGTCTATAAGGGCAGTTATATTTTGCTAATATAGTGAGAGCTGATAAGTAGAAAAGCCATGGGGATGGTGTTGGGAGTGGAAAAGAGGAAAATTGTTCAATTATGTTTTAATTAAGCTTTTTGTGCATAGTGCCTAAAATATAGATCAAGCAGAGATTATCATTTGGGGAGATACATGCTTTGACATAGACATGATACGCTTCCAAGGAAACTATGTTTTCTCCATGAGCTCTTCAGTTGTTATCAGCACATTGCCCCATCCATGGCCATCTATGCAAGTATGCACTACTTGGCCTTGGGGTGTAGACCCCCTGTGAAGAGAGGATTCTTATATCTAGGGAATCAGTTGGCTTTCACCTGACAGAGAGGTTAAATAAGGAGACAGCCATCTCATTTCAGGCAACTTGAGCTGTTCTCTTCCTGATACCTTTTGCCTGTGATGAGAAGTCTCTTGATTTATTGGAAATAACACACCACACTAGCCCTTTGCCAATTCCACTTCTCATATGTTCTCTAGAGTTTGAAAAGTGAATGGCAAAGTGTTCTATGTGTAAGGCCTCAACACTAGAACCCTTTGCCTGAGAAAACAGCTGCAGCAGCTTTTAAGTTCATAGCTTAGGACTTACATAAAGTGGACTTGGCAGGATTTTGCTTAGGAGCTGAGGAATCAAACTTACTGGTCTGTGTGAAAGTTGATTAACTGAAATCTCATCAGTCCTCACGCTGACCGCATCCCCAGAAACAGGCAGCTGGGCTCCTGGGCAGCTATGTGACCAAGCAGAACTGAGCCAGCTGTCAGCTTGCTCATGGAGGGGAGCCTCCAGAGTAGAGCACAGCTCTCTCAGCAAAATCAGCAGTGCCTTGGAATGCACATCCAGCTTTAACCATTCCACGAGCTGGCATCTCTTTGATCTCCTATTCAACGCTTAAACATCTAATGAAGATATTTTGATCTGGAAAAGGAGATTGATAGTGTTGGCTTAATTTTCAGATATTTGGAATAGTCACACCTTCTTTCAGAGTCTGAAGGTGTTACATGTGCAAATCAGACACAAAGATATCTGATAATAACTTCTTGTCCTACTCAGAATGGTCTCAGAGAGACTCGTCTGAACCTGCACTTCATTCTGACAGCCAAATTGTGGGCACAAATAATTGAACTGGGGATGTGGATACATGGCATCCAGCAGTGTTTGTCAAAGGCCTTTAAAAGGATGACTGTTTCAAATCAGAGCTCATTTTTTTTAACATCTTTATTGGAGTATAATTGCTTTACAATGGTATATTAGTTTCGGCTGTATAACAAAGTGAATCAGCTATACATATACATATATCCCCATATCTCCTCCCTCTTGCGTCTCACTCCCACCCTCCCTATCTCACCCTCTAGGTGGTCACAAAGCACCAGGCTGATCTCCCTGTGCTATGCGGCTGCTTCCCACTAGCTATCTATTTTACATTTGGTAGTATATATAAGTCCATGCCACTCTCTCACTTCGTCCCAGCTTACCCTTCCCCCTCCCCGTGTCCTCAAGTCCATTCTCTACATCTGCATCTTTATTCCTGTCCTGCCCCTAGGTTCTTCAGAACCTTTTATTTTTCTTTTTTAAGATTCCATATTAGCATATGGTATTTATTTTTCTCCTTCTGTCTTACTTCACTCTGTATGACAGTCTCTAGGTCCACCCACCTCACTACAAATAACTCAGTTTCATTTCTTTTTATGGCTAAGTAATATTCCATTGTATATATGTGCCACATCTTCTTTCCTTAAAAAACTAGAAATAGAACTACCATATGACCCAGCAATCCCACTACTGGTCATATACCCTGACAAAACCATAATTCAAAAAGAGTCATTTACCACAATGTTCATTGCAGCTCTATTTACAGTAGGACATGAAAGTAACCTAGGTGTCTATCGACAGATGAATGGAAAATCAGAGCTCATTTGAATAGTCAAAAATTAAAAGATAATTTTAAAGACAGTTAAACTTAACCCCTAAAGTCACAATTTTCAATTACCATGGCTTATTTGGAGGAAAAGAAATTATTCAGTGTGAGTCATCTTTATTTCAATAAGACTTCCCCTCCTGAATCTAATCAAGTCTCTTGAAAACTCCAGCATAAAACACATAAAATTAGTAGAGGATTAAACTTCATGGAGTTTTCACTACTGGTTTTTATGATAAGTAGTTTCTGTATTATATTTAAATTGGTTTGCATTTCTTTAAGGTATCATTAACATGCTGAGAGCCAAATCATGTGGCTATAAACAGTCACTGTGCCTTTTACTAGCTGCTAATGCAACCATTATAAAATTTTTCTAATCAACACTTGGAAGGAAAAGACATTATCATAAACTCAAAACAAGCTGATTTAATAACTATTTTAACATGAAATATAACAAAAATATCATTTCATATACTTTATGTAATGACATAGTATGTTGCCTCTTATTCAGAGATCACTGAAACAAAATTAATAATCAGACTTGATCTATTCATTAAGGATTCACTTGTATAACTTATAAAAACATAAAAAACAGGAAGCAAGCTAAAAGATAAGGTTCCAACTCCAATATTAAAAATTATTTCATATTTTTACTAATTTTAAAATTAATTAGTATATAATGGACCTGTTATAAATTTGCAAATGTAAGATGGTAGGAAAATATTTGTTTTTACCCGTTTTTTACTTAGGTCAAATTTAAAATATTATGTCATATATTCAGAATATTCCTAGCTTAGGGCATCAATTTTGTATATGTTTTGTACCACCAGTTCAGCGGGCACTTGTATGCGCCAAAGTACATGGTTCTCTAATTAATTATACATCTTTTAACCAACAATATTAAAAGCTAACCCATGTTGACCACTTACCTCACACCAAGAATTATTCAACATTTTGAGTGTGTACCTTCGTGTGTGTGTATGTGTGTGTATTAAGCACATTTAATCCTCATAAAAACCTTATAAGGAAGGTCTTGGCCTTGCTATTATTCTAATTTTTTTTTTTTTTTTTGCGGTGCGCGGGCCTTTCACTGTTGTGGCCTCTCCCGTTGCGGAGCACAGGCTCCAGACACGCAGGCTCAGCAGCCATGGCTCACGGGCCCAGCCGCTCCATGGCACGTGGGATTTTCCCGGACCGGGGCACGAACCCGTGTCCCCTGCATCGGCATGCGGACTCTCAACCACTGCGCCACCAGGGAAGTCCTATTATTCTAATTTTATAGAATTAAAAACTGAGATACAGACAGGTTATGTAACTTGCCGACCACTTCACAACTAGTGGTTGGTAGAGCAACTGGTAGAGCCAAACACCCAATTATGCAGGTCTGACTACAGCCAATGTGCCTTCTCATGAAGCTCATTGAAGAGTCGAAATTTTCTTCCTTCTCCACAGCAACTTGGTTATCAGTGAGAATGTGTGGGAGAGTCAAATTTAGACTCCCACCAGAAATTTCCTTCTTTTGCTTTTACTCTCTTACAAGTAAACCTCTGAGCATAATTTGCATTTTAGGGAATGGAAATTCTCAAACTATTTGAAGCAATATTATCATTTCAATACAATTCAACCTAATTATTACTTGTAAAATGAATGCATTAAAATATATTAAATAATAAATATCTGAGGAACTTCAGAAGAAGAAATAAAAGTCATATGAAATACCCAAACTCATGAATAATAGTTAGAAGTGGGCCACCAATTTAGCAGATTTCCCAAAGACAGAGTCAAGCATAATCAGATATAAGATTCTCAGTTAATAGGATGAACAAAAACAAGTGCGCAGAAGTAAGTTGTTTTTTACTAGAACTGAACAATTTCTTCCAGTACCTTGTAAATAAAGTATCATGTTCATGGTAACACATGTACTTTAAAAACAATATGGTTTATTCAACTAGTTGTCACAAAGTTAGTTACTATAGAACTTCCAAGTACAGTTCCATCAAATCCATCCCACAAAGGAAGAAAGTAATTCATAGCTTTCTTTTTCAATCCTGTAGTTATAAGCATGTAAGATATAATTTAAACTATCTTTCAAAAAATATTCCAGTAATATGATTCTTAAACTTATAATAAGAATTGGTCACTGGAGTATTAGGTGTCTAAAATTTCTATGAAGAACCTGAGGAGGAGATAGTTTTCATTATTAACTAGGGAAAGATATAAATGTTTTGACAGTTAACAGGGGAGGGCTGGTGTGTCATTTTATGCAAATAAATAGATGGGTTAAGGGCATCTCTCTCAGTATATGGCTGCTGCTCCATCTCACATAAATTTGTGAGATACAATAATGTGGGAAAGGACAACACATGGCTGGGAAATAGTTGTTCATCTAATTCAACACAGAGGAAGATAGATACCCTTTTGTATCAAAGCATGAATAGAATAACTTTGCCTAGACATTTTGAAAAACAGTGTGCTACAAATTACTATCCATGCCAGTACATTTTGTTTCTTCATTTATTGTACACTATATAATTTAATAAGATGAACTTTTTAATACTATATCACCTTCTTTTAGGTATGGTTGGTGAAAACTGATAAGAGTGTCTGAACAACTTAGAGATTACTATTTGCATTTAGTTTCCTGAGCTGCAAATTTCAACCTCTTCTTCAATTGTGATCCTACAAAATAGTGACCTACTAATGAAATTTTGCTTGAGGTTCTAGCTGAATAAACTTATGGCCTATTTCTTGTAACTTTGTGTATTTGTCCTTTCTAACTATTTACCTGAAAGTTGGGAAAATATAGCCTCTACACACAGAATGCTTGAATGATAATTCTTACTAGAAAAGCTATTAGCTTTTATTAGATATTAGTTGCTTGTCTTAGGAAAACTTGAAAGAGAGTAAAAGAAAAAAGCAAAGATTAAAGTTATTCAGTTTTTGAAAAACTTAAAAAGACATATCATAGGTGAAAGTATTTCTAATATATGTTAAATTATTATAAGAAGTAGACTTCAGAAAATGTGAATATATTTGGTAAAATTTCAATTTAGTTAAGTTTTAATTTATTTTTACATCGTTGAATTAATCGAATGTTTCTTATATAAAAATATTCTTTTAGATTTTCACAAAACATAATCCCACTTTTCACAAGATTGGAGTTTACAGAAGAAAGTGTCAAGTGAACAAATAATTTTGATGTAATAGAGTAAGTACTACTTGAGAAGTATTCACAGAATAGGACTGCATACAAGGGACGTACAATCAACCAGGAGGAGATGGTGTCTGCATTTAGCATAGTAAATAGTACTCACATAAAGAGAACCCAAAACTGGCCTCTAAGGGTTGTGCACCCTCTCATTTTACAAATGAATAAAATGAACAAATATGTAATTGTTTCCCCCGAAGATCATATATTTAGTTAAAAACAAAACCACAATTAAAAACCAGATTATCTGTCATGTCCAGTTCTTTCTCCTTCCTTCATTTAAAAGTTGGAAAATAATTTAATATAATCACATTGCTTTATAAGCAGAATTTTTTCAGGAATTTTGTCTGAACAGCCTTAAAAAAAAAAAAGCAGTCAAAGAAGGCTATTTGATTCAATTGAGCTTTACTTTGATTGGTGTAGCCAATTTAGTCACACATTTCAAAATAATTATGCCTGCAGACAAAATTTAAAAGAGCTATTTAAGGATTCAACAGCTCTGTCACTCAGTGTGTCCCAAAGTATTGGTGGTTATTTTTTTTGTATATCATGAACCAATTCTTTGCTACAATACAATAAAAATAAATGTCTAGAAATTCTGCTTTCTCTGTGAGTGTGTGAGGAGCTCTATGGACCCACACCCTGGTGAAAATTACAAAAATAAAAACAGTCTCTGGAAATGGTCCTGAGGACATACAGCAAATAAAAAAATTTATTCAAGATAAACTACTAAAATTTGTTAAGACCTGTTAGAGTCTGTGATATTTGAACCAAGAATCATGGCTTCCCACCCCGCTCCCAGCTCAGTGAGATAAAAACACTAGTCCAGCCAAGAACACGGGGCTCCCTTTCCCAAATTCCCTGTCATAGGTAATGTGCTTCTGTTTGCTCTGTAATTGTCTTACATGCTAAAAATATTTAACACAAAATTGCTTCAACTAGAGAAAGGGAATATAAAAAGAGCTGGGTTAAAATAATTTTTAGTACCTTTTATGTTGTATTTTAAATTAAAAAGAAAGAAAATAAAAGCCTCTAAAGGCAAAATAACGTTGCTATGGGTATAAGATTTAGCTAATTTTATATGAAGATGGGACTGAACCAAGAATCAAATTTTTGGTAACGCACTCCTATAAAACATATTCTGTGAGAGAAATAATATAGAATGACAAATTTCATACATTGGAGCAACATAGTTTAAGCTGTCCAAGGGTGCTTTAGTTGTCTAGAAATAGAAGTAATTCTAAAGAATATAGTAAGAAGTCACAATAGAGAAAATGTGATCAGTTTCCTAATTGGTTAACAGTGTTTAAGTCTGGCAAGTAGTAGCAATGGGAATTAGGGATATTAAAAAAGGGGGAACATTATTAAAATCCAGGTAAGGAGTGGTTATCAAATTTAGATGGTGATAGCCAAAACAGAAAAAACACACCCACATCCAAGAGATATTTTGAAGAACAAAATACGTACAGTCAACATGGGCAAATATCTCAAAGAGTATTTAAAATACGATTTCATCCAGAACACTTAAAATTTATAGACCAAAAATAAGATTAGAACCATCTTTAAATGTTGGTTTCTTTGCAGGTCTAGCTAAAGGATTTCTCAGAAATTTTATTTTCTGTCAGGTTAATAGGGAGAATAGTAGAAAGATGATTTCTTGTAATTCAAATCCTAAAACATTTGATAATTTGTAACAAAGCATTTTCAACTCTCAAAAAGAACTAAAGGCCATTTTAGACTTCTTTCTCAAAGAAAATTATTAATGCTAACCTAAAATATCATGGGTTTACAGAGCTCTTATGGAATACAAATTTAAAATAAACTTTAATCAAATTATGCTGATGTTACAAATTTATTTTTAGAAATGGTGTTATAATGACAGAATTCTGATTCGTTCAGATTAACTTTGATTTTATATTAGTATTTGCATAGTTTATATGCAGAGTTTTCATGCTGTTTTATTTTCTGGGAAGGAACTGTATTATGTAAAAGTCTTTTAATCTAGATTAATAGGGTCATTCGTGTGTGATTTAGAAAGTAATTATATGTTACACTGAATTTAGATAAAATATTACTTTTAAACTTCCCTATCATATACCCCACATAAACATATCTTACTGGCTTTTGGAGATAATGGTCAAAATGATCGTAAAAGTTTGCTGCTGCTGTAGATAATATTTCTGGAAAAGTGATATATAGATATATATATCATATTCATTATTAGTTAAAAGTCTCTGTTTAGTTAAACATTCCTTTAATACAGCAGAAAATTGTCCTTTCGATAGTAATTCAAGCTGGAATAACAATAGAAAGATATAGAAAGCCATTATCTTTATTTTTAGAAGATGTATTATCTTGTCATGTTTATATTGAGTTGACTTCAGAGGTATCTCTGAATATTCCACTATCCACTTGTCCATGATGTCTGTTGTTATTCCTGGCTTGTGGCCCCATCTAATTACTTCTGAAGGGAACTGCTATAAGGTAGTAAGTGAAATATAAAAATAGCCAAATCCCCCGATAACTCCCCAAAGCAATCTAATTTGTAAATACAGCATTGATTCAGCTCTCAAAGAGTTCCTTAAGAAATAAGTAAACATTTTTGAGAAGAGTGTTTCAGAGTTCGTGGAAGCATGACAATTAGGGAAGGAAAGAAAGAAACAGAAGTGCTGTTGTAGGAGGCTACAGTGTACACAGTATACATATATGTGTGTTTTTAAATAGCTTGCTGCAATTATATTTTGCTTTAATGATATTTTTTTCTTCTCTATATGTCCAGCACATAGAACTAAAGTTGGGCTTATCTGTGAAGGCTCTTGGGGAGCAAAAACTAAAATTATGCAATTATTTCTCTATGTGTTCTAGTGCAGTGTATCTAAGGCAACCAGGCTCTTAATAGCGGCTTTATGATCGTGATTACTCCTTCAAGTTTCAGAGAAAGTTTTTGGTTGTAAAATTCCAGTTTCTTTAAGATATAGCAGCATGATTTTCTAGCAATTTGATTTAACATAAGAAGCAATGACAGCCTGCATTTCTTGGAACTTAAATTATGCTTCATCTAGAAACAACAAGACTTTAAATCTGAATCTCTTCAATTAGCACTAATGTGATATAATGACAAAATTAGTCTAGAGGATGTTCAAAATTTTAGAAATAAATCATGCTAGAAGGAGTTTCCCACTTAAGAATACCAATTCATCCCTTTTATCCACCCTTGAAGCAAATAAAAGAAAAATCACAGAGCAAAATCATGCTCTCAGTAATTGATTACAAACTCAGGTCAAATATATGTTTCACAACATGAAAAATAATTAGTAATGTGATCAGTGAGATTATTTTTCTTCATGTTTAACTAACCAATTCCAAAATGCTGATAATCAAATGAAATACAGGGTGAAAGTACTTTGCCTTAAAAGTTAACAGTGACCATGAACTGTTTGCAATCTAAATTTAGGGAAGCAAAAAATAAAAGTTAGTTAAAACTTTGATAATCAAAACTCACTAATTCAATTAATGATATGGGTCTTTGTCTCATAAGTCAATCAACAAATATTTAATAAGTGTATATTGTGTGCTCTTTCATTTTCTTACTCAATAAGCATAGTATAAAAACTTTTCAACTCTTCAGTCCCCAAATCATGGCAATGTGTTCATATTTATAACCTCTATTCTGGCCTAATTTTCTTCACTACTGAGCCATAATTACAAGAGCCATCACATTACTTACTCTCTCCTTACCTGAAATGGCTTTCTATCTTGTTTTTTTCATTACATATGCTCTGCAAAATCACCACAGCCACAAATAATCTAACCTGTATAAATTCACAGCACTTTTCTCAAGCCACTGGAAAAGAAAACAAAAACAAAAAAACCCCAGAAATCTATGTATTGTGTTCACTACAACTGCCTTCTCTACATTCTAACTTGGCCCTAAATGTTGCCTATAAATTTTTTATACCTCCTTGCCAACTCTCTTCCATTATCCTTAATTTTTACTTAAAGTTCACCTCTCTCTTTGAACTGCTTACATCCTCTTCAATCCAAGAAGAGAAACTTATGTTGGAAATCATTGAAATAAATCTTACCCGTTTGATAAAAACTCTCTCAACTTCCTTCTGTACTACCTCTAAATTTATTTATATCACTGCTTTTACATTTATAATTATAAATGCCCTTTTTTTGGTTTCTTGTCAAAATCAGGATAACACCTGATAGCTTAAGTGTACTTCTAAAAACACTATTTGAACCATTTGAATATAATTTTAGTTGGTTCCTAAATTCCTATGAGAGCAGATTATATAAATGTAAAAATGGAGATGGGATGGAGGGAGGTGAAGTAGGCTAGGTGTCAGTGTGCAGGACACATTCATCTCTAACTCTCCAAATAATTTTTCAATTATAATAGTTGGAAAAAAACTATTGTTTTTACTGTAAAACAGTAAAAACTGTTTTACATTGGTAGATTAATTTTTGGAAATTAGGTTATTTGAACCAATCCATCCACAAAAAAGCAAGTAAAAATACTGAGTAAAATACATTTTTTTAAATCCTCAAATGTATCAAATAACTGGAAAAATTAGGAAGCCCTACCAAGTCAAACTAACAAATGCAGGAGCCCACAGCAGCAAGACAAATAATTACTGAAGCCACTTTTATCCCAAAGGTCTTTATTGATACAGGTGAACTTAAGCTTGAACGTTGAGGGCTGCATGGAGTAAATAAAGTAAAATAGGTCCAGGGTCCACAGTCCAGTCAAGCAGCAGCCTTCCCTAGAAAATTGGACTGAAAAAAAGCGATATCCTCAGGATAAAGGTAAGTAGGAATTGCTCTATCCTCATCCCTCTAGACCTCCAGATAAATGCAAATACATTTGCCTCAATCTTGAGCCAAAAAAGAGAGAATTAAAAACTTCCTGAGAAGTAGCAACCATATGCCAACTCTCTTATCAATCTGTAGCACTACTTGTGATAAATTATTGATAAAAACCTTAAACTATGAATTTAATTATTTTTATAATTTTTTTTCTCAGAGCAACATTTTATTGCTTATATGGACCCTATTATAATATTATTAATGCTAATATTTATAATACTTAATATTATTAATATTATATATTAAATTAGTTATTCTAAAGTCCACTTGACTTTGCATTTTATTGTTTTTACTTTTCACAGCATTTTGAAGGTGTTTCTGAATTGCCCCTGGTTTTTTAGTGTTGGGGATATGAAGTCTGATGCCAGTATGACTCTGCTTTCTTTAGGGATAATCGTTTACTTTTTCTTTATCAAAATTATGTGATTTTGTTGATGGTGGTTTTATCCACTGGTTTTCTGAAACTTCATTAAATTGTGTCTATTTGTCTTTCTTTTTTTATACTTTTTTATGGACACTTGGGGACACTATTATATATGAAGACTTGGGATCTTCTGATTTATTCTCATCCGTCATTTCCATGTTGATGTATTTTTCAACTTCCACTTTGCTTTATTTTGTTTTCAAAAGCTGTTATTAGGTATATGATGTAATTCCTGGAATGTATTATCTATGAATGTTATCTTTTCATAGTTTCAACTGAGTGATATTTGCCCTAATTTTGGAGAATTTTATCAATATTTTCTTTTGATCATACCTATTTCAGGGACTGTATTTTTCATATTATTATTAACTAAAGTTCTTATTTTTTTAAACCTAATGCCAGATTTCTGTTGCAGTATCCCATCCAGGACACTACATTATTTTTAGTCATTATGTCTCCTCAGTCTCTTCTTGGCTGTGGTGCAATTTCTCAGACTTTCCTTGTTTTGATGACCTTGGTAGTTTTGTGGAATACTGGTCAAGTATTTTGCAGAATATCCCTCTATTGTAATTTATCTAATATTTTTTCTCATAATCAGACTTGGATTATGTCTTTACCACCAAGGTAAAGTGCCTTTCATCACCTCATATCAAGGGTACAAACTATGAACATGACTTACCACTATTGATATTAACCTTGATCAGTGGAATTATTAGTGTTTGTGAGGTTTCTGCACTGTAAAATTAATTTATTACCACCCCTTCCTTCCATACTGTACTCAGGAGATTTGTCTCTCTCTCTCTCTCTCCCTGCATATATATATATATACTTATTTATTCACTTGATCATTTATTTATACCAGTATAGCTTCATGATGTTGCTTCCATCTTTGGTTGATTCAGAAAAAGCCTGCTTGCTATAAATGTATGTGTGCAGGTTTTTTCATGGACATAAATTTTCAAGTTAATTCAGGAAATATTTAGAAAATTGAGGTAATAATGAGATATCCAAGGAAAGATGCCATTCTATAACCAGAGATTTGTCTCAAGATTTCATCAGCTGGATCAGGTCTAAAAATATATTTTTTCATAGAGGCAATGCTTGAAAATCTTGAAGTGAAAGGACTTAAATCAGAAAGCTAATAGTTATCTGCAATAAATTCAGAATGGATAACTGTGAAAAAATAGTGATGGAATAGGGAGGAGGGTAAGAGTAATTGTAGATGAATTTGTATTCACTATTATTTCATTCTCTTAGTAAAAAAAATCTACAGGTTAGCTTTTATTTTCTCTGCAAGCTAATAATGAAATAATTTTAAGATTGTTAAGTAACTTACCTCTATTTGCACAACAAATGAATGGAATAAATAGACCTGTTATATAGCCAAACCTTTGTTCTTTCCACTAAAACTCACTGCCTTTATAGTATGTATAGAAAGAGTTTCGAGATGGCTATATCAATGGTTGACTTTTGAAACTTCTTGTTTTTTTCTTCTAATTTTTCCTAATATTCCTAGCCATGAAATATATTAAAGACAATCAAGGACAAATAAATGTAGTGATTACTAGTAACACCAATTATTACACTGATAATTTATAAAAATTTTAGATTGTACTTCCACTTTTTATTTTCATGGACAAAATTTAAAATAACAATAAAATTGAATATTTTGCTTTGTAAGTTTCAGTTAAGTATCTCCTCAAAAATTATAAACTTATGTTTAAATAAGTAGAAAGCTTTTATATGTTCCCTGTGGTGTTTCAGCATGCATCAGTCATCTAATATGGAAGTGCTGTTATGGAAACATTTTGCTGATAAATAAGCATGTGATTGTCAGGAAACACTGTGTGTAAATTGTATAGTTTACTCTTCAGTAAAAGGTCTGTCAGCATTTTCTTTGTAATTGTCATTGTTTAATAATTTAATTTACAGTAGCCTGAAACTTGGTGTTCAAATGCTTCAGGCAAATATTTTCACATTTAATGACTTTAGCTCACCTCCACCACATTCTAGACAAAGAACAGAAGGAAGTAAAATGGCATATAATGTCTTATTCATCTTAAGTAACTTAAATGTCTAGCTCACAACGTGAAGATTATATATCATTTAAAATAACTCAACCAGTTTCTTCAGACAATAAAGAAAACAATCAGAATTATGTGGATGTTATGAGAGATGAAAAGGAATAAGATAGAAAGAAAAAAGAAAAGAAGTAGAGCTAAAAAATAGTGGGAAAAAGAAAGATCACTGCCTATGTAACCTTTAATAACAGTATGGGGTAAAATTGAGAATGATGGCTTTCTCATTTCCCTCCAGTATAATCTCCCTATTTAAAGTTCGCTTTGCTTCATGTGAATAATGTATGTGGGCTGACATTCCAGGAGAGGAAGAAATAACATGAGCCACAGTTTAATAAGCTTTAAGTGAACAATACCATCTCTTAATATACTAGAGAAGGGGAAGTAGAGTTCATCAAATCGAGCCACGGTAATTATTAAGCTTTTTAAAATATCAGTACTTAGATGAAGTAGAGCCAACATTTTGCTATTGTATTTAAGTATGAGAAAAGATATAAAATATTATTCTTTAAACGTCCATTTTTGTTTTATTTATTTTCAAAGTACTCTTTTGTCTAGCACATGCAGCAAAAACTGCATCAGTTACAGAAATCCTGTGCTGTAGGTAGAATTGATGATTAACAACACAGAAAGAAAAGTCACAGGATCGTCTCGAATATCAAAGACCATTAGGAAAGGAGAACTGTAACACCACATGTATCAAGCACTATAAAGCAGTAGGATTATTTAACACAGACACATTTTCTAAATAACTGAGATTTCTACTTGAAGATAAATTACACTCTGATACACACTTCTTTATGTGTCTTAATACTTGTGTTTTATATTAAGTTTTGCTATCTTACTTACGTTCCTGCACCTCCATCTCTTCTTCAGATTATTAGCTAGTCTTGACAACTGAATTTCCATATGTATTTCAAAGTCAGCTGTCTTATTTCCACTAAAAACATGCTGTCATTTTTATTGTAATAGCATTTAGTCTATGCATAAATTTGGAGGAAATTGACATTTTTATAGTATTAAGTCTTTCAGTACATGAATGCATACAAATATATCGAATAATTTAGACCATTCATAACTTATGTCTATAATATTTCATTGTTCTCTGTATAGATGCCTTTTATATCTTTCATTTGATGTAAAATGAAAAAAATGTTTTGTTTATCACCTTGCTAGACTTATCATTTAAAAAGACCTTGCAGGGCTTCCCTGGTGGCGCAGTGGTTGAGAGTTCGCCTGCCGATGCAGGGGACACAGGTTCGTGCCCCGGTCCGGGAAGATCCCACATGCCGCAGAGCGGCTGGGCCCGTGAGCCATGGCTGCTGAGCCTGCGCGTCCGGAGCCTGTGCCCTGCAACGGGAGAGGCCACAGCAGCGAGAGGACCGCGTACCGCAAAAAAAAAAAAAAAAAAAGGCCTTGCAGTGAGATCCCATGAAGCCTTCAGATGTAGATATTTCCCTATCTACATGAAGGTGCATGTTGAACGTTGGAAAAGGAGAACAGATCATAGTACCATCTCTCTTTCCCCATCTCACCAAAAAAACACTATTCTAGTAGTTACATATCGAGGAATCACATGGACTAAGGCCACCTTGATAAAACCCAGATATTTGAAATAAATCAGAAACAATAGTTCTTGAACCTTCAATGCTTGATTTAAACCTAGTCTTTTGAATATTCCTTGCTGCTTTTATGTACAATATTATATTAAAATTTCACTTCTGACATTTTATGACAAACTGTTACTATTTTATGTTTAAAATTGATATTTTATTAATGTTAAGAATCTATCTTATACTATTTTGTATTTCTATTTTTTATGAATAAAAATTTCTGGTCCTATGTGACCACCAGGTACTGTTACTTCTAATCCTTTCAGAGATTCTTGACAGGCTCCTCACTAGATTCTGCACTTATGTTTTCTGATCAGTATTAAACTCAATACTTAAGGGGACCCTCTGAAGACCTCCAGAATTCTCTTATTGTTTGCTTTCTCCTTTATGGTGCTCTGTCCTGTAAACTCCAACTACCTGGTTTACTCAGACTCTAAGCTTTGGTCCCTGGGCTCAGGGTGTCCCCTGGGTTCTGCCTGGTTTCCCATTCCCTACCACCTGGTCTGCAAACTCTTTTGCAGTAGTAATCAGAGAACAAACCATGGTTACCAGCGGGAAAAGGGGAGGAGGTAGGGGCAGATAGGTGAAGGGGATTAAGAGGTACAAACTACTAAATGTAAAATAAACAAGTTACAGGGATATAATGTACAGCATAGTGATTTAATATTTTTTATAGATTATATTCCATTTAAAGTTATTATAATATATTGGCTATAGTCCCTATGCTGTACACCTGAAACTAATATACTATTGTAATGCAACTATACTTCAATTTAAAAATTACCTTATAAATATTTTTAACATTTGTGATTATCTTATTGAGGATTGTAAGGTAAGAGCAAATCTTAAGTTTGTTTATATTCTAGAACAAGTTTCTAAAATACATATTACTAACATGAAATAACATGATATCCTAAGATATATGCTAATGATATTATAAACATTATGTGACTAATTATTCACACACAAAAATATAGTGGTGGTATTCCTAAAACCTTTAAGGACAAAAAATAGGGATAGTTCAGAGACAGGATGGCCTTGATTGGTAACTCTATTCTATAACTGTGTAAAGGTAGAACTTTAATGAGCCTATGGTTTCACACAATAAATAAGGAAAAATGGTAATATTTCCAAAGTATGAATATTGTATTATTTGCAGTGTTTAATACCCAGAGAAAGTGATTAAAACACTTGTAATAGGGACTTCCTTGGTGGTGCAGTGGTTAAGAGTCTGCCTGCCAATGCAGGGGACACGGTTCGATCCCTGGTCCAGGAAGATCTCACATGCCGCGGAGCAACTAAGCCCATGCACCTCAACTACCGAGCTTGTGCTCTAGAGCCCACAAGCCGCAACTACTGAGCTGGTGTGCTGCAACTACCAAAGCCCGCATGCCTAGAGACCACACTCCACAACAAGAGAAGCCACTGCAATGAGAAGCCTGTGCACTGCAACAAAGACCCAAAGCAGCTAAAAACAATTAAATTAAATTAAAAGAAAACACTGTAATATATACAGTGAAGTCTGTGCTATGAATTAAACAAAGGCCTAATTATATCTTTTGAAATTCTTTACTCTTTCTTTACTCTTTTACTCTTTTAATTTAAGCCCTGTTTTGAAAGTAATTATTGAAATTGATAATGAACTCCTTTCCTAATAAGTTTTTTAAACTTACTCATGTTTATTTAAATTCAGTATCAGAAAAGTTCCTCCCTTATGTCTTTCCCAAAACCATCATCACCCTGGGAATGTGAGAAGATTAATGGATTTGAGAATGTATTGATATAATTTGGTTATGGCTCAAGGCACAAAACAGATAGAGAAGAAGAGGTGCAGAACACAGGAGGAACAGAATATAACTGGAGGAGAAGCAGGTGAAAATTGGGTGGATGTCATCTACGCAAAGGGAAAAGAGTGGCAGAATTAGAGGTAGGGAGTGAGAAGGGAGAGCACCAGATGGTGAGAGAGTAAGCGGGTGAAATGCAGAAATAACCAACACTCAACAGATTGAATAAGGATGATACCAAAATACAGGAACAAAAGTTGAGAAGTGAATATACTCTAGCTAATATTATGAAGTGGAAATGATATCTGATTATCTGATAAATCATTAAACTGATAAATTATCTGATAAATAATTTATCATCTGATAAATCAGTTAAACAGTAAAATGTTACAGGAAAGTGTAACAGTGGAAGGAAACTAACAATTTTAAAAAGTAAGCAAGAATTAAACATTTTATGAAAACCATCTCTCCTCTAGTTGAGTCCAATAAGAATAAGATATCTATTAAATAGAGACATTTATTTAAGCAAAAACAAAACTGCATACCTTACAGAGTGGGTTAAGTCTAAAACCTTTATATTTACATCTATGGTAACTAAAGCCAAATGTGAATAAAATTATTCATTACACACATTTTGACTTTTCAGTTCCATTTTTTTACTCTAGAGAAGTAAACATATTTAACACCTCTTTTAGTTCAACAAACTGTATATTGACCCATAAAACTTGAAGGAAGTTTAAAGGCCAATGTAAATGCTCTCTTATTTAAATATTGAATATATCAATCATAATACACTGTATAATTCCTCTTGAAAATTAAATGGTATTAAAAATCCCTAATGAGGCAAAGGGATTATTAATATTCCCACTCTTCATTATTTATGCAGTTACCAATGAAGTATTCCTACACTTTTTAATTGCTTTATCTTTTGTCCCCCACAGTAATTTTTTAAATCTATTTTATACATATTAGTGTATATATGTCAATCCCAATCTCCCAATTCATCCCATCCCCCACTCCACAGTAATTATTTACATTTATAAAAGTATACTTATTTTATGCATATTTCATTGTATTGGCAGTATTATTATTCATTTTAAATAAAATAAATTTCATTAAAAAATAATTTGTAAATTGGAAAAATTATCAAAGTACAATGGACCTCACAATATTCTTTATAGCATAAAGGCAAATTTAAATGAGGTGAACCAGTATATTTATAGTATAAGTAAATTTTTTTTTCTAAGTAATCTCTGAGTTTCCCTATGATTTTGTACTTTGTGGAAAATAGTCCAGCTTATGAGTGGCTTACAACTTAAAGCAATTTATACTGCCTTTATATAGAACTAAAATATTCATGACAATACGCTTTCCTATCTCTAGATCAGATCTACACAGTGTCTGCATATGGTCTCCACATTCAAAGCAGGTCTGTGAATTCCAACTAATTAAATGTCTCATTTCAGATATCACTTCAACTAATGTTTATTGATAATTTGAACATTTGTAGTTTAAAGAATTATCATTTACACATATATTGTATATTTTTTCAATTACAGCAATTGAACAAAAATTAAGACCCAGGTAGATCTGAGAGGTATTGATAGAACAGTCAGTTATGAATCACACACCAACCAGGTCAATATAGTTGACTTCATTTACTTAAGTAGCTCACTAGGCTTCTGGGTTTTCCAGTTTTTGTTTGTTCTCTGAGGTTTTAAGGTATTTTAAATGCCCTACTTTTTACCTGATTTATACTTTTCTGATATTCTAAGAGAGGCCTTACATGTCCAGTGGTTTCCTTGGCCTCACATACAATATACTCAATAAAATATACTTAGGCCTTTCCTTCTTTAGACACTATTTATTGATTTTTCTACAGTAAATAATAATAAGCTTGTATCCTCTGCTTTCTCTATGATTTTCCCTTATTCACAACTTGATTTTGTCCATAGCATTGTTTTAACAGTATTCATTTGTATTCCTTACATACACATAATTCGATTGATTTTTCCATTTAAATAACATCTCTGATATCCAGTTTTTGCAGAACAGGAATCAACAGGCTTATTCTTTCCAACTTTTCTCCATCTTCTCCTATTTTCGTTTAGTTGGGCTATTTCCTAAATTGTCAGACGTTATATCAATTACTTTCTCTTTTGTCACACTTATGCTCACCAAAATAATTTTCTCACATCTAAAATTACCTATATTCAATGTTAATGGCCAGTCTGTTGATGGAAATGACATCTTTTAGTGGTTGCAGTTTTTCTTAAAGAGATCTGCACCCCCATGTTCATGGTTGCATTATTCACAATAGCCAAGACATAGAAACAAACTGTCTGTTGATGGATGAATGGATAAAAACAATACGGTGTCTACTTACATATCCAATGGAACACTATTCAGCCATAAAAAAGAAGGGAAACCTACCATTTGTGACAACATGGATAAACCTTGAGGGCATTATGCTAAGTTAAATAAGTGAGACAAAAAAAACCAAATACTGTATGACCTCATTTAAACGAGGAATCTAAGAAAGTCAGACTCATAGAAATAGAGAGTAGATTGGTGGATATCAGGGGGTGGGAGCTGAAGGAAATGGGGAGATACGGGTCAAAGTGTATACAATTTCAGTTATAAGATGAATACGTTCTGGGGATCTAATATATAGCATGGTGACTAGAGTGAACAGTACTGTATTGTTTACTTGAAATTTGCTAAGAGAGTAGCTCTTAACTGTTTTCACACTCTTCCAAATAATGGTAACTACGTGAGGTGATGGATGTGTAATCACTCCACAGTATATACATACATCAAACCATCATGTTGTACACCTTAACTTACAAAATGCTATTTGTCACTTATATCTTAATAGAGCCAGGCAAAAATGAATAGAACTTTCCTGGTGAATGGAGAGAAGGGACAGGAGAATTTTATAGGTTCTCTGCTCCAGAACTCTGCCTTTTATTTCTAACATCATGGGCAGTTTTTTTTGTTGTTGTTTTTTAATCTCTTTTGCCTCTCAAACATAATCACTCCAGGAGTGTTTCTACAGCCAACTCTGAGCTCCAAAAGTCCCTTCGCCTGAAATTGCTATATCAGTACAGAGTTCCTGCTTTCTAAGTGTGCCCCTCCTTTGTGGCAGGTGCTGCTTTTTGAGATTTGTCACTCTTGTGCTCCATACCCTACTCCAGCAAATACTTTCTTGCTTTATCTATCTGCTTTTTCTATTGAAGCAGGCAAGATTGATCTTAGTCCTATCTGCAGTGTCTCGCACTCAGGGTGGACCCTACAGTTCTGGGAGTGGGTACGTCCAGCAGATTTCTGCCGTTATCTGACCTGCTTCACTTCCTCCAGAATTCTCTGACATTGGGCCACAACACTGAGGCTTCTCAGGCATGTTCTGATATTGTCAGTTGCTTTAGTCCACAGTGAGATGTAATTTGGAGTCTGTGGAGTTTTGCTGTCTACTATTTCATAGAAAAGTTTTTGTTTTGACGTTTTCTCCTGATCATTAGTTAGGATTTCAAACATGAAAAGTAAGAAGATTTGGTCCTAGGCTTCAGCTATATTTCTAGCATATTGTTATTTGTCTATAGATAATTAAATAGCAATAACTAAAAATAACAATATTGGGTCAGTAGAAATGAAGGAGATTCAAGAGCAATAAATGTGTTGAAATGGATAATAAAATTCCAAAGGAAGTAAAAACAATATCACATAATTCAGGAAAAGTAGCAGCTTATTTTATATCTGCTGCTTTATCTTTCACTTTTCCTTGATAAGGGGGTTCAGAGGTTCATATACTATGAAGTTAAACTATTAAGGTGAGGTTTGTTTAATGTTGCTTGTCTTCATTAGAAAATTGGCTTCAAGAAATCAGAGGCTTTCTCCATTCCTCCCTCCCTTTCTTCCTTCCTTTCTTTCTTCTTTCCTTTCTCTCTTTTTATTAAGTAACATTTCTCCAGCAGTAATATGTTGTCTTAATGAATGAATACATAAATGAATAAAAATAAAATGTAAAGTTCAATTGATTTTCTTTTTTAAACGGCATGTCGAGCAAATCTAACAAACATCATAATTCTAATTCACTTTTTTCTTTCAATTTTTTAATATTACATTAATGTTAGCTGTGAATACTAATTTAATTTTTTTCTCCACTATTTCTATTTTCTTTTCTTTACTTAACATGCTGGCTAGGATTTTAATGGTGGAGCCAAACCCCTATGTGGCTGAATTAGAAGTACAATAGTTTGTTTAAAGAGTGGTCCCCATACAACCCTGTTTCCTAGGGACCTGGGACATAGCTTTGCCTCCCACACTCTTGAACTTGTTTTATCCAATAAGGAAATCCTGGAGCTGACTGAACTTCAGAAGACTAGAAGAGATCTTTCATCTCTGAATATTTTGCCAGAAATAATCTGTGCTTACAATTTCCCAGGACTTTTCTTAGGCCTTGTATCAGTTGACTCCGATCTTGGACCACACATCTTAACTAAACAGAGGTCCTGTTGTAATTTTTTTATTATTATTATTAATAGTAATCTTTTACTTATTTATTTATTTATTTTTGGCTGTGTTGGGTCTTCGTTTCTGTGCAAGGGCTTTCTCTAGTTGCGGCAAGCGGGGGCCACTCTTCATCGCGGTGCGTGGGCCTTTTCACTATGGGGGGCCTCTTTTGTTGCAGAGCACAGGCTTCAGACGTGCAGGCTCAGTAGTTGTGGCTCACGGGCTCAGTTGCTCTGCGGCATGTGGGATCTTCCCAGACCAGGGCTCGAACCCGTGTCCCCTGCATTAGCAGGCAGATTCTCAACCACTGCGCCACTAGGGAAGCCCCTGTTCTAATGTTTTCAAGTCTGATTTTTTTCTAGTCTACTTCTCTAGCGATTACATTCAATTCCAACTGCTTTTTGAAATAATTCCCTAACATTTATGCTCTACGCATGGTACTTTTCTTATTAACAGTGCTGCTACTATTTATTTTACTTTCATTTTAGAGCATTTTGTGTGGAAGTAGATGTAGGTATGGCCTTTATTCTTTCATAGTGAGTCAGTTCTCACAATGTACTCTTAAAATCACTGAAGTATAGTAGTCAGTCCATAGATAGAACAGACTATGCGGACAGAGGAAATAATTTCTCAGGGGCGTGCAATCTGAATCCCTCCAAGATTATTAGTAAAAGTTGTCACCAGAACAAAATTTTAACAAACATAGAATTTGAAACCGAAAGATATTTTTATGTTCTTTGGATATTAATAGGTACCATAAATTTTGAATTGTCAATGATAATAGTTTTATTGAGAAATTATTAGATGCTTAGCACTTTACTAAGTATACTATATAATACTATCTCAGTTCTCACAAAAACATTAAGAGGCAGGTATTACAATTATCCCCATTTTTCAGATGACAAAATGAAGCAAAAGTGTTAACATAATTTGCCCAGGGCATATCATTTAGTTCAGCATTCTCATCTTCCTAAAAATGCAGTGGCATACCAGAAAAACTAGTATTGCATCCATGGTCACAGCAGCAGGAAAGAGCTCCTGATATTGTGTTCAATAAGCTTTACATGGCATCACCCAGCTCTAGGATTATACAGTATGGTCTGTGTAGAAATAAGCCCCATTTTCCCCATCCCACTTCCCTTATTGTGCTGAATCTCATTCTTGGTATTCTCCATAAAATAAATAAAACTGTATGTAGGCAATGGTGACACATTCACCATTCTTTCACAAATGGGAATTCTGTATGTTTCAGTTCTAATTTAAAGCATGAAGAGCATATACCATAGGTATATCAGTGCCTAGTGTTCTTTTTCTTCCATGAAATGATGCAGACTTAGAGTTTCAAGCATTACAAAATTGGATGTTTCTGTTTTCATTTCTTTGTGAAAAGGAGTCTAAACTGAGATTTTCTGAGATTTGGCTTTTGTTTTACCTCTTAAGATAAGCCTTCCTGGGCTTTCCTGGTGGCGCAGTGGTTGAGAGTCCGCCTGCCGATGCAGGTTCGTGCCCCATTCCGGGAAGATCCTACATGCCGCGGAGCGGCTGGGTCCGTGAGCCATGGCCGCTGAGCCTGCGCGTCCGGAGCCTGTGCTCCACAACAGGAGAGGCCACAACAGTAAGAGGCCCACGTACTGCAAAAAAAAAAAAAAAAAAAGAAAAAAGATAAGCCTTCCTGCTACCTGCATGCCGAGTTATATTGCATACCTCCCTTCTAATATCCAGCAATAACCTCTCATTTATCACCACAATCACAAGATTGGGTTATATGCATTTATTATTATGCCTACCATTCCCATTAAATTTGTATTATGTTTAAAATAAATTATATTTATATTGAATCCCTGTTGCCTAGGATAGTACTTAATATTTGGCAAGTGTACAATACATGCTTGTTGATAAAGTAAATTCATGAAATTTATCAATTTTTGGTAGATTCTTTATTCAGTTACTTATTTAATATTTACTAAATAACTATTACTTTAGAAAGCAAACCGGGTGCTTGGAGGTAAAGATGAAGTGAGGCTATAAGCTGGTTTGGGGAAAATGAACAACAAAAAAACTGACCTTAGTGAACAACCTATGAAAATACTAAACTAACCAAATCCAGAACATATAATTATAAATGTACTCATTTAAATAGATTTTTATATAAAACCTTCAGTTTTTAAGGTGGCCTTACATTTGTAGAAACTTTAGGAAGTATACAAACGTTTAACTCCATGATTTTAAATTTAAAAATAATCTTTTAAGTTCTCTGAATTCTTAGTCCTTTATGATAAATGAACTCAGTTTATATTTATATGAACAAAGCATAAGTACTTTGGGGAATTGATTTTATACTTAAATTGCACTAAAAATTGATTTACAAGGGTAAGTGGTCTTCAATGGGCCATTAAGATTGATGACATTCATCAGTGTGTTGCTGGAATAAATAGAGATTTATATTTTTCTTAATAATGAAAAATTACTTCCATTTCCAATAGATATGACAAAAGATTATGGATTGGCACATGCAAACATATAAAGACATGTAATTTTCATAACCCTGCTTGTTTATTCTTTTTAATGTCTCAATGTGTAATGAGTAATTTTGTTCTTTCAATAAACAAAGCAATCTGAGGGGTTTAAAATCAAGGAAACCACATGTAAAGTCCAGTTATTTTATAAAATAGAATTAATAAACTCAGTATTATCTTTTACAGTTTATCATTTATTTATTAATTCCTCAATTCATTTCACTGATAAATCTGAGAAATAATTGTTTTTCTCTGTCTGAAGTAATAAATAGGAAACTGCTCTTACACTTTAATTTCCTTCACCTTCCCCATACTCTTAAAAGCAAGAAAAGATATTCAGAAGTTTTATGAACTTGTCCACCATTTTAATTTTTATGTAAATTGTATTCCTGCTGAAGCTCATTATACAATTCTCAAATTACATGCTTGCACATTGAAAAGAGGGTTCCTAGGAGCTTTAAACTATTATCTTACACAGAGAATCATTGTATTCTCTTGATATAAAATTTACATTATTTAAAACACTTATAATTTTATTTTATTTTCAGATGAAATATATAAATAAAGTCCATTGCTAAATGAGGTTAAGAAAATGTCAGGACTTGTTACAGAGTAGTTGTTCTATACCTTTGTAACAAGGGATAATGAATGGTATTTTGAATGTTATATACAAGAGCCAGTGAAAATGGAGTGACTCAACATTTTTAGAGCAATAGTAACCCTGTCACAAGTGTAAAAGAATATTAACCAGAGCACTGTTAAGCATAAACTTCTAATCTAAAAAATGCAACATGAGAATAACTCTGGGGCTGTTAAAGAAAAACTAAAACTCAATAGAAGTTAAAGTGGTAAAAGTAGATTTTATTTAGGAACACTTACAGTTACTGGAAAGAAACCTCAATATAGAACTGGCTCAATTTCAAATACAACCGGAACAAGTGAGGATTTATAGTGAAGGAGCAGGTTGGAGGGATGAGAATCAGTGGATGGAAAATTCTGAAGAGGAGACATCAAGAGAAGGGATATTTCTTGCTAAACTGACTTAACAGGATTCTTACTGAAAGTAGGACAGGGTGATCAATTACTGAGGGTGATCAGATGTCTGTGCTGGGGGATTCTTTCTAAACTGACTTAGTAGAATTCTTGCTAACACCATAGAATGCAGACCCCACAAAGATGGACACCAAAGTCCAAGGTTTTGAAAAGAGGGCTTAGAGGAGCTTAATTAAAGTTTGATCACGGGAAGTAAGTGTCTTTGTCAAGGGGTGTTCTACCTTGGGGAAGGAAAGACACGTTTTGACAGAGACTTAGCAGCAAAAATCCAGCTGGTTTCATGAACAGCTGGGCAAAAACAGTTCTCAGAAGAGGAAATTTTTCTTGGGGCTTAGGAGCCATTTTGTTAGGCAATTTTTGTTTAACAAGAAAGCTGGAAGAAAGCTGGGGGTTAAGTTCATGCAAGGGTTACAGTGGAAGATGCTTTTCAGGGCCTCTCACGTGAAACGTCCATGAAAATAATAAAAGAAATAATTAGATATTTCTTTGTAAACTCTAAACTGTTCTTGAATTACATTATTAAAAGATTAAGTGATGAGTGCAAGGTTTGCAAAGTAAAAGAGGTTGCATCTTGAATATGGATAGAGGAATGAGGTTTACAGAGACAGGGTGGAGTAAGAGAAAAGATGAAATCATGTAGGGAGAAGATATGCAGACAATTACATGGACAAGGGAATTCACGATGAACTCTCTAACTTTATGTAGGAAAGCTTGGTAAAGTTGGGCATTTGAACAGAAAAATTGAGAGTACTAGCATTCAAAATAAATATCCTATATTTATTTCATTTTTACAAATATCTGGTTTAAATTACACAATTTTATGCATTATATTGTTTATGAAAGGTTTAAGGTTTTGAATATTTTACCTTATTATTTCAAGTTGGTTCCTATATCTACAAACAATACCTAAACTTTTAAATTGTGCAACATTGTGCAACTAAACAGGTATTTAAAACTAATCTGGGTTTGTTTGTTTTTGTATATTATAAGGGGAAATTACTTAGTCATTATTGAAATTATTTATGGATAGGAAAAAATCATCAAACTCTATTTTTCCACTTTTGTGAAGGTAAATAATTTATCTATCTGCCATTTAAAATCAATATTCTGTACTCTAAAAAAAATAAAGGCTAAACAATTTTGCATTTAAGTGGCAAGATGTAACTATTTTACATTATAATGAGGCAGCAGAAAAGGTCATTTTAAATAGACTTGATATTAAAATAAATATACACAAATATAATACTTGATTAGAAAATAGATCTTTAAAGTTAAAAGTATGCATGCAAAAATTCCAGTATGTATTAGTCAAGTTACAGTTTGTAAAGTGTCCCAAGGTCAGGATACCTAAAGTTGAGGGACCAGGAGTTAAATTTTGATAGTGTTTTAATTCAAAATTATCAAATATTTGCAATCAGTAACGGTCCAGAGTGGTGAGTTCAATAAATCATTTAAATATATTCTAAGTATGAGATTCAGATACTTATTCACTGACCTCAGGGCAACTTGTCTGCACACAAAGTTTTCTATCCACTATAACAATTTACTGTGTCATTTAATTTTGGTTTCAGTTATTTAAATATTTAGAAGTCAGTCTCCTATTGGTAAAATGGTTTAATTAATTAAAGTGAACACTGAATAATTTCAACTGCATAATTTGAGTAGATCATTATTTATCTTTTTGGAAGTATTTCATTTAAATAATACTGAACAAAGAAAAATATATTTATATGGTAAATACAAACTCAATAGTTGCACAGGTGAATATAAAGACAAGTATTTGTTTATGCTTTAGGATTTCGAAATATGGAACAAAAAGCAAACTTGTTTTAAAGAAAATCGCACCAAACAAGATGAGAATACAGACATTGATTTTGTTCCAATACTATTGCGAGTCATGTCACATACACAGTTGAATGAGCTAAAGTGTTTATGGTTCTTAATGCTATTTCCTCACATATCAGGCTCCAAGAAAATCTCCCTATAGACACTTTTTGCCCTTTGGTAGGATATAAAACATAAAGTAATAATGCATGCTTAAATAAATTAAATGCAATAAACAGTGGCAAATAAATGAACTTGAAAAAACTAGCTTCAATAATTTAGATTAATATGTACACCTGCTGTTTTTTTCTAAGATGCCTTTTTCATATAGTAGTTTTAAGTACTGCAGATAGAAGTTTAGAAAATAGTTATGAGTACCTATTTATTGATTTCTGTTCAGCCCAGGGCTACTCTAATGTAGGAACTAGAAAAATTCTGATAAAAAGTCAGTAAGAAAGGAAACATGCATCTTTGCTTGAAACTCAAATTTCCTGAAATTATAGTCTTGCATAACTTTTAAATGAGATCATGTATACGTTTGCTGAAATGTATTCCAATATATAAAATGTGTTCTAATATCCCCTTCACCTGCAAATTTACCTGCTAAATAAGCCTTCTTTATATCCCTAGGCCAAGGAAATCCATTTAAATATGGCATTGTGTTGTATAAATTTCCATACTTAAAAAAACTCTTTAACAGTTTGTTTCTTGATTAAGTAAAATATGTAATAATAATATCTAAAATGTATTAGACGCTTATTGAATACATGTCAGCCACCACCACTATGTTATTTATTCTTTTTCATATTAATTTCATGCATACCATACCAATGAGAAATATCATCATTAACATTTCACCAGTGGGAAAACTAAGTACTAGGCCACATAGAATGAGGTACCCAAATGAAGATCTGAGCCCAAGACTACTTGAAATCTTTACTCTTACACTGTCCAACTGAAAAAAAAAAAAAAAAGCCCAGACTCAGATGGCTCACTGGTAAATTCTATCAAACATTTAAAGAATAATACAAATCCTTCCAAAACTCTTCCACAAATAAAATTAAAAGGATCACTTATACACGAATGTTTTTAGTGGCATTATCCATAATAGCCAAAAGGTGTAAGGAACCCAAATATTCATCAACTAATGAGTAGATAAGCAACATGCGATTTATGAACACATGAAATATTATTTGACAAATAATAATGAATACTGATGAAAATTTGTAGCCTTATGCTAAACAGAAAAAAAGCCACCCACAAATGGCCACATTTTGTATTAATCCACTTGTATAAACTGTTCAGAATAGAAAAGTCTACAGAGACAGAAATTAATTTACTTCTTGCCTAGTGATTTTTGTAGGGGTAGGCAGGAGGGAATGGAGAGTAACTCCTTAATGGGTACAGAGCTTCTTTTAGGGGTGATAAAAATGTTCTAAAATTATATTGTGGTGATGATCAGACATTTGTGTGAATATACAAAAAAACTGAACTGTGCACTTTAAATGGGTGAATTTCTTTAATGTGAATTAGATATCAAAATGATTTTTTTAAAAAGCAAAGGAACCTCTTTTCATAGACTACATGACTTTGAAAACAGAAAATCTTAATGAATCTATAAAGTATATTCGAATAATTAAATTTAGAGAAAAGATGCTCACCATCACTAGTTATTAGGAAAATGCAAATTAAAATCACAATGAGATAATGTTGCACACTTATTATAATGACTAAAATTAAATAGATAGACCATACCAAATATTAGAGAGGATGTGGAGCAATTTGATCTTTAACACACTGCTGGTAGGAATGTAAAATGGTACAACTACTTTGGAATAGTTTTTTTAAATGGTAAACATACATATAGTATATGTGTATAGACTAAAGACAGAAGAAAGCAAATGTCCTTAAAATAATTTTCCACAAATGCCTATAGTACTTTTGCAAAAGTCAAAAATTAGAAAAAAGTTAAAATGTCCACAAATGAATAGATTAAAAGTAGTATATCGACGCAGTGGAATACTATTCATCAACAAAGATGAATGAAATTTTGATATCCATAACAACACAGATAACTCTCAAAAATAGTGTGTTGGTGGAAAGAAGTCAGGCAAAAAGGACCATAAATTGTATGATTCGATTTACATAAAACTCTAGAAAATATAAACTTATTTATAGTGCCATGAAATAGATAACTGATAGCTTTGAAATGGGCAGGAAGGGATAGGAATAATGAGAGATTACAAAGGGGCACAAGGAAACTTTGGGTGGATGGGTATGTTCATTATCTTGATTCTAGTGATGGTTTCGCAAGTTATACATATATCAAAATGTACGAAAATTTACACTCTGTACAGTATCTTGTGTGTTGATCATGCTTCAATAAAGTGTTTGTTTTTTTGTTTTGTTTTGTTTTTTTAAAGAAGATGTTGGGGGTAGGAGCTTATTAATTAATTTGTTTTGTTTTTGCTGTATTAGGTCTTCATTTCTGTGCGAGGGCTTTCTCTAGTTGTGGCAAGCGGGGGCCACTCTTCATCGCGGTGCGTGGGCCTCTCACTATCGCAGCCTCTCTTGTTGCAGAGCACAGGCTCCAGACGTGCAGGCTCAGTAGCTGTGGCTCACGGGCCTAGTCGCTCCGCGGCATGTGGAATCTTCCCAGACCAGGGCTCGAACCCGTGTCCCCTGCATTAGCAGGCAGACTCTCAACCACTGCGCCACCAGGGAAGCCCAATAAAGTGTTTTAAAAGAACAAAATATACCACAATAAATCTGTTTTAAAAAAAAAACCACTTGTCAAGTGGGAAGGTATAGGCGGAGAAGGTCCTAAAAAAAAAAAAGCTAACAATACAAAATGTCTTTGAGGACATGGAGCACTCAGAACATTCATACAGTTATAATTTTAAATGGTACAGTTATGGATAATCATTTGACATTTCTTTCAAAATTAATCATTCTCCTATTGTATGATTCAACATTTAAATAAACTGTTAGGTGTTTACCCAATAGAAGGAAAACGTGTCTCTAAAAATAAAAACGGAAAAAGATTATTTATAGTAACCTTATTCATGCTAGCCAAAATATTAAAAATAATTCCAATAATCATCAACAAAAAAGTAAGGAAATTTTGGTATATTTATACAATAGAATGCTACTCAACAGATAAACACAATAATATAATGAATCTCAAAAACATTATGTGTAGTAAAAGAAGCCAGAACATCATATGAAATACAATGAAAGCAATACAAATCCATGGTTTGTTTTGGGAAGGGGTGGGGACTTGAATGGGAAGGTACGATAATGAATTTTCTGGGATGATAGATTTGTTCTTTACCCTGTTTGGTGTACAGGTTACAAGGATTTATGCAATTTTCAAAATTCAATGAATTAATTAAGGTCATTATATTTTACTTTGTGCAAATTATATCTCCATGTAAAAGAATTATAACCATATATACTATATAAAGTTAACGGTATAAATTTAACTGCATATATGCAAATATATACTAATTTTCTTAGTTTTTATTTTGAGAAGAAACATTCCCTTATAGAAGAGACATCAATCTATTTACTCTGCATCCCTTCCCTTTCTCTTAGGTTCATCTGTATTTTGGATTTAAAGTGTTTCACTATACTGGTTTCAAAGGCCCTTCCACTACTTCTTTGCTTCTTTATTACTGTAGAAGCACTACAATTACCCTTTTCCTGTGCCATCCTAGGTCTTGTAAACTTCTGTGAGGCTAAGTCTCCTTTTCTAAATATGTCACACAGCTATTTCTTTCCTCTGGGTCTGCTAGTTTTTTCAGGTTTTTATCAGGAAATTGAGCATATATCTTTTCTGGGTACAGATTAACAAACATACCTACCCTGCTACCTCCCTGAAACATGAATCATGAAGCTGACTACATGTTTCCTCCCCTTGTAAGCCACCTCTCTCCCAAACATGCACACATAGATACACAAAAATTTATGTTCTCCTTAAGATAGTTATAATGACTATCTTAACCCATAGGCTGCTGTAACAAAATACCATAGACTGGGTGGCTTATAAACAATGGAAATTTTTTTCTCACAGTCAGGAGGTTGGAAAGTACAAGATCAAGGCACCAGCCAATTTAGTGTCTGATGAAAGCCCTCTTCCTGGCTCAAAAACAGCTGTGTCCTCATATGGTGGAAGGGACAAGGGATCTCTCTGGGTCTCTTTTATAAGGGTACTAATACCATTCATGGGGGCTCCACCCTTATGCTCTAATCACCTCCCAAATCCCCCACCTCCAACTGCCACTACATTAAGGATTAAGTTTCAACATATAAATTTTGAGGGAACACAAACATTCAGTCTATAACAATGGCTTTCCTTCATCCACAAAGTTATAACAATTTCTTACTGCCATGACAGAGAGTTGGAAATTACCTCTTATTCATTATATTTTGCCTAAAACTTTCCTGTCTGCCATGAGCCGTTTCCATTTTCTGACTGAGAATCACAGATGGTATGTACAAATGTCAGTAAGAGACTCTTCCTTATCTCTGATTTAGCTGTCATACACCTCCATGAAACACTGAGCACTGGCTACTCAAAAATAAGAAAAATGTTAAAAGAAGGAATGTAAAATCATTCCTCTCCCACAGTCATATGTAATTGTTTCCCCAAACCTTTCCTGTGTTCCAGAATTCATTCCTAAGAGACTACTCACTGCTTACCAAACATCCACATACATTTTTCAGTATATTATTGATTGGATGACTGTTTATGATTTATATCAAATTATTATATGCAAAACTCCATTCAATATCCTAGAAAATCAGTAGCCTATTATACTTAACATCCATTCATTTCTTCTTATTCTTATTGTCACTGTTTTGGTCAGGTAGTGATTCTCTCTTACTTAAATTGATTCCACAGCTACTAGACTTCTCTCGTTTCCACCATCATAGCATCGTTCTCATACCACCACGCTTTGTAATCTGCCCTCTTCATATTCAGAATGTTGTGGTTCTTTGAAGATGCCATACTCATCATCTCCTCTGGAAGTTTACACATTCAATTCCTTCTATGTAGCATGCTCTTTGATGAACTTTTACTTATTCTTTTAGTTTCATATTACAGGTCACTTTCACTATAAAGTTTTCCTAGATATTTAAGGAGAGATTATATGCCCTTTCTGTGGGCTGCTTCATCCCCTTGACCTAAGGCCCATAATAGCTCTTATAATATTGCACTTTAATTGCGTATTTACTTATCTGTCTCTCCCATTAGAAACTTGAGGGCAAATACTATCTCATTTTTTGTAGTATTCTTAATATTTTTCTGTTTTGTTTTTTGTTTTTGCGGCCCACGGGCCTCTCACTGTTGTGGCCTTTCCCGTTGTGGAGCACAGGCTCCGGACGCGCAGGCTCAGCGGCCATGGCTCACGGGCCCAGCCACTCTGCGGCATGTGGGATCTTCCCGGACCGGGGCACGAACCTGTGTCCCCTGCATCGGCAGGCGGTCAACCTAATATTTTTAAATAACATTCATAATTAGTGTTTCATAATACTTGTTGAAGGAATGAATGAATAAGAAAAATATTAATAAATGGGGATAGAAGTTAGAAGTCAAGGTTATTTTTATCATATAGAATTCAATAGGTATAAGACTATATATTAAAGAATGACAGTGTGATTTTCTGATTATATTGCAAGACAATTTAAGTATTTGCTTTATATATATGCACTTTTAACTTTAATCACATCGGTATATTGTAAAGGTTTTTGATAATTTGACATGCATAATTCCATGTTTCAACTTATAGATTATTCCCTACTAAGGACTGATTGTTATAAGAGCAATATTGAGGTGTTCTGTTACAAGGAGACACCAGATGGACCACTTGTGGTGGAGTGATTTAAGTTACCATTATCCAGAACATAGTGTGAATCCCCCTTACCCCCACCTAAAAAAAAAAATATATATATATATATATAATCACAGAGTGCCTTACATTGTTACCCACTAAAAAAACATATAAATATTATTCTTACAAATTTTTTACTATATAGATTCAACTTATTGAATTCTTTTCATTTCAATTAAATTACTGTTAAATGTAAAACAGGATTTGACACAGCTGTTTGAGATGTCATTCAGATTTAAGTCAGATAATTTTATAAAGGCAAGAAAATAACTTCAGTACAAATTAAGCCAAAAGAAAAGTATGCTTTTTTTTTTTTTAACTGCCATGACTGAATTTTGCCTTTGGTTTCATGACCTAAGGCAAACCTCTCATTTTGCATATTTACCATAAGGTTGATGGATGAACAGATGGATCAAGTACACCATGGGGTGTCCTATCAGCTGTCTGCAGTTCTCTGAATGGTGATGGACAATGGAGTGAAATGAGAAAACATGTTTCATGAAAATGGAAATGTTCGAGTTTTGTGCATCCAGCTTAAGCAATGCCTTATTCTACCTCTTTAGAAGTTAACTTTAAGAAGTCCTACTGCAAATTCTTATACTTTGATATACTTGTAGATATATCATTAGGCCTCTTTTGTATCTAATCATGTATAGAGCAAAGCATCTCAGAATAACCCAAATGTCATATGGATATATGCCAGCTATTTATTTAAATAGTTTTAAATGTCTGCATAGAAAGTTGACATTGAATGACTTAATTATCTTAATTATTGATTTGAATCTTTAAAATATCACGGCAATCAGCAATATGAGACTGAGACTACTTATTGCTCTTAATGTATCCACCTGTTATTAAGCGTTGATTAGGCAAAATGAATCATCAACGGAACCAAGTTTAACTTTTGTCATAACTGGAATTAACAGTCCCACAACTCCCTCTGTCATTAATCATATATCATTAATGTCAACGCCAGTCTTCACTTTCAGAACTAAAATTGCTGATATGCCAACTTACACAAACATTTCCAGGGACAATGCTATTATAGTATAGAAGACACAAAAAATTACTTTTATGTATTATATAACTAGATGCCTTAGTCCCTATATCAGATATTTCCATTATTTCTTCCAATTTATATAAGATTTTCTTATGCATCAACTCATTGTTCATATGGAATGCATAATATTTATGTATATTCATAAATACATCATTTGGCAACTTTTTAATATAATGACATATAGATGGTATACTACATATTTTGAATAAGCAGTAATCACAGTCTTTCAGAAAGGTTAGAAAATTACAAAAAGGGAGGACAAACCTGAGTTCTATATTGTTCTGTCACTTAATAACTATGACCTTAAGCAAGTTACTTGACACCTATAAATTTATATAAACATATATGCATATACAGATGTAGATGAAGACAGCTATAAATAGAGGTATGATATAGATATAAATAGAGATAGAATAGAGATATGCTAATACAATCTTCTCTGTGAACTTATGTTTTACTCACTTATTTTTAATTGGGTTTATAGTCTTTGCAGCTCTGACCTTCCCTGGTGTATTGCAGAAATTTGCCTGGAACTCATGGGAACCTTACTTGTCCCAACAATATGCCCCATTTACATGCTGGACCAGAAGATTTAAACATTCCTCATGATCAGATTGTTAAAAAAATAAACAATTGATCAAACAAGTAAATGACTTTTGCCCTTTTCTCTACATTTTCCGTCACCAGGACCAAGGGTAGGTACACTCATTTCTTGATTTTCCTAAGTGGTTAATTTCGTACTGGATATATGGAAGTGTCTATTGCACACTAAGAACTGGCCTTGCTGTGTTCTGCCTCAAAAAGTCCTATCAGGAAAGTTTCATCAACAGAGCTCATTCATCTAAAACAAGGAAACTTTGTTGGTCACATGACCTGTGGAGCAGTCTTGCATGCATTTCGTTTTCTGCTCTTGTTATCTAGAAGCAATTTTGTTGATGTAAAAAGACATTTCCTTCTATCATCATCATGGGAAGACTTTGTCATTGCTGTTTCCATTTCCTGATTTACTCTGGGAGCATCCTTTGGTTACTCTTTGTTTTTGCGAGGTAGAACAAGAGCTGATCAGTTTGTGGGTAGGGTAGCTAGTACCAGAGATACATATGAGCATCCAGAGGTCTCAACTGTATGTGTGTGTGTGTGTGTGTGTGTGTGAGAGAGAGAGAGAGAGAGAGAGAGAGAGAGACAGACAGACAGATAGACGGACTGAGCAAATTCTGAACAAATCAATTAGAAAAATATCTCTGGGAAATGTGAAGGTGAGCTTGTATTAAGTGAGCTTGGTAAGAATGATAGACTGAGAAGTTTGATATTTATCATGGAATCAGAGATAAGTCAGAGAAGCACTTTAAGCAGTACAGTCTTGATTAGATTAACATCTTATCATGTTAACTTTAGTATCCCAAGGACAATTGACTGGAAGAGGGATGGGTGGTGTGCAGGCTACGGTGCTGATATTAAATAGGAAGTTTTTAGAATAATACTTATGTGACAGTAAGAACAATGAGAAGAAATAAAGTTGAGAGCTCTATTTTCTCATTTCAAATTTTGATTTGGTTTGTTTCCATAGTGAGAGGAAGGAGTAACACTCACCGAACATTCTCCAAGAAGTAGTTTTCCTGTGTCCCAGTGTTTCTAACTCTCGGATATGCAGCCTTTGGAGGCCTCCTTATGTTGCCTTTATCCTATATTAAACTATGATAGTCTTTATTCTTTTTTTTTTCGGTACACGGGCCTCTCACTGTTGTGGCCTATCCCGTTGCGGGGCACAGGCTCCGGACGCGCAGGCTCAGAGGCCATGGCTCACCGGCCCAGCCGCTCCACGGCATGTGGGATCTTCCCGGACCGGGGCACGAACCCGCGTCCCCTGCATTGGCAGGTGGACTCTCAACCACTGCGCCACCAGGGAAGCCCAATAGTCTTCATTCTTTATTGTATATGATACACAACAATTCCTTTGTAGAGCAAGTAGAATCAGTTTGCAGTTTTCAGCTTTAGATGGATAAAGCTAACTTCTTGGTCATGTATTCTGACTATGCCTTAAAGGGTTTACCCCATCATCTTCATTTTGAGGCCATTTTTAAATAACTTTAGTAGGTGCTGGTCCTTTCTGATTCTTGCACATCCAGGTCAACAACACTCAACTCTCTCAGCTACAGCCCATGCGTTTCCGAACTAAAACTTCCTTCTTCCTACTGATGCTTCCCAACTCTATCCTCTCTAAATTTTCTCTTTCTCTGCCTGATTATACCCTCCTCAGCTGAACTGTTTCCTGTACTCCATGACTTTATTGAGTATTGTGTGTGAAACCCCTAGACATAGGACAGTATAGAGATTTACATTCAAAGTCCAGAAGGTCAAAAATAGTTTTATAATAGTGTTAAGATATTATTTTCTTTACTCATTTTTATTCTCTTGTGAATGTACAGGGGAGTCTTCCACAGAGTACATACGATAGTCACAATTACATGTGTGAGGCTGGAACTCTTCTATGTATTTCAAACAAGACATCATATTGCATCAGACTGAATGCAGAGGCAAAAATGAAAATTCAGCTTTCCTCTTTAAGCAAGGCTCTAAAAGGTTTTGCAAAACTCTAAAGCAATGTGACTTTTCTATTAAATTTTTTGAAAATATTATTATTTTTTATAAAATATTTATGACAGCTGATAGCAGATTTTTGCAATAATTTTAAAATTAGTACATAAGGATTTAAATCTGTTAACTAGGCATACTATGGTGATCATTTCACAATATATACAAATATCTAATATTATGTTGTACACTTGAAACTACTATATTATAAGTCAATTATACCTCAATAAAAATAAAGGACAGTAATTATTTTAAAAGCTGTTCTTAGATTTAATTTCTAATACAGGAAAAATTAATAGTTACAACACATATAATCAAACCGTTTCTAGGTTCCTCAATAATTTTTAATAGCATTAAAGGGCCCCACATCCATAAAGTTTGAGAACGCCTGTCTGAAGCACACTTAGAACTCTTAGAAAGATTTAGCATCTTCGTTACAGACATTGGTATCTTCAAAGTGCACAATGGGACATCCTTGGAATAAGCTATTGTAAAATATGACCCAGCATAAACATTCCATCATCAACTGCTATTCAATTAACTAAGCAACATACCTTCTCTGCAGGATATCAATACACCAATCACATCAGAAGGCATCACAGGAATTGCTAGACAGAAAAGTGCGCCTGTATGTGATTCTCATTATTTACAGAGCACCATCTAGCTAGACTTTTTTTTTTTAATTTTTATTGGAGTATAGGTGCTTTACAATGTTGTGTTAGTTTCAACCGTACAACAAAGTGTCAGCTATACGTATACATATATCCCCTCTTTTTTGGATTCCCTTCCATTTAGGTCACCACAGAGCACTGAGTAGAGTTCCCTGTGTTATACAGTAGGTTCTCGTTAATTATCTATTTTATACATAATAGTGTATATATGTCAATCCCAATCTCCCAATTCATCCCACCTCCCCTTTCCCCACCTTGGTGTCCACACGTTTGCTCTCTACGTCTGTGTCTCTATTTCTGCTTTGCAAATAGGCTCATCTGTACCATTTTAAGACAACCCAAACAGATAGAGAGATATACTATGTTCTTGGACTGGAAGAATCCTAATTATACTACCCAAAGGTATCTACAGATTCAATGCAATCCTTATCAAATTACCAACGGCATTTTTCACAGAATTAGAACAAAAAATTTTACAATTTGTATGGAAACACAAAAGACCCCGAATAGCTAAGGCAATCTTGAGAAAGAAAAATGGAGTTGGAAGAATCAGGCTCCCTGACTTCAGACTATACTACATAGCTAGACTTTTTAACTCAGAAATCTGTAAATGTTGCTTCATAACATCAGCCAATGACAATTAGGAATTTCATACTGAGCTGGTGCAACCTCGATTTTAACAGATAAATTTGGTTAAGAACAAACTGCAAACAAGTTCTTAAGATAAAGATATTAAGAAAGTATGAAAAGCACAGATTAGAAGTGAGTATATTTTTTGTACGGAAAAAAGTATCCAAACCAAGTACAGATCTTCCTTGACTTATGATGTGGTTGTCCTGATAAACCCATCATAAGTTGAAAATAGTGTAAGTCAAAAATGCGTTTCATAATTTTACGTACTGAACATCATAACTTAGCCAGGTCTATCTTAAACATGCTCAGAACACTTACATTAGCCTACAGTTGAGAAAAATCATCTAACACAAAGCCTATTTTATAATAAAGTTTTGACTATCTCATGTAACTTATTGAATATTGTACTGAAAGCGAAAAACAGAATGGTTATATGGGAACAAAATGGTTGTAAGTGTACTGGTTGTCTACCCTCGTGATCCCCTAGCTGACTGGGAGCTTCGGCTCACTGCCTTTGCCCAGCATCACAAGAGTATTGTATTGCATATTGATAGCCCAAGAAAAAAATCAAAATTCACAATTGGAAGTACAGTTTCTACAGAATGCATGTCATTTTTGCACCATTATAAAGTTGGAAAATCTTAAGTCGAACCAAAATTAGTCAGAGATTGTCTGTACAGTAAAAACATCTCCATAACAATGGTACTCCTTTTCTTTCTACCTTGACTCCTATAATCATTTTTGGTGATTTTAAAATCTGCATAAAATATCAACACTCTGTTCTCTCAGTTCCTTGACCACGCCAGCTTCAAATATCATGTCTTTCATAGCAAGCATTCTCATTGGTATGCCGTAGGCTTGTGCTATTACCTTTTCCACACTATCTTTAAAACATAATTTCAACTATCTTAATAAGTGAATAAATTTTACATTGGGAGACTAATTACAAGTGTAGCTGAATAATTATCCTAAATCCCCTTGATATTTTCCACATCCTCTAAAACATATCAACATAATATCTTCTAATTACATGTTCAGTCTATCAGCCTTATTTCTACAGCAAATCATTTTAAAAAGCTGTATTATCTGTTCATACTTTTGGTCCCTGAACCTGGGTCACTACTCAGCTGAGTGTTATATGTTCTCAAAAGCTCTGTCTCTTCTCTAAGGAATGTAGCCTTTTAATCCCTCTTTCCCCCGACATGGAGAAATTTCTTATTCCTTAGGTAGCTGAAAGTCATATTCTTTTCCACCTTCAATCCTTTTACATCGACTCTTTTGTTTTTGATTCTCATAAATCTGAAACAAGGTCTTATGAAAATGCTGTCTTGATTGTGCTTACTCATCTCAGTACCATTATGAGTCATTTTTTCTTTTTCAAAATTCTAATTGTTAGAATGGGTTACTTCCAGTGACCACCAACATCCTTTATTCCTTGCATCTGCTTTTGCCCTTAGTTTTCAGTGCTGTATTTGATCTAGATGAGCATCCCTGTATTCATATTTTCTTTGCTTGTCGTTTCCATTGATTTGGTGTTTACCTGGCATCACCATGCTTTCCCTTCATTTCCTCACTGTTTCCTCTTTTTTTTTGCCCTTCAATATAGGAAATTTCCTTCCCTACATACATTTGTGCTTTCTAGCTATATCTATGTATCAATATCTATATCTATCTACCATCTATGTTTTTTCTTAAATATAGTGAGTCTGAATTCTCTATCTCAATTTCTGACCTCATCAACAGCTGCTCGATTTTTTTTTTCTCATCTCATCATATCTTTAAGTTCCCCTATAGGGGAAATGTTTCATTTTAGATCTCAGTGGGCCATTTTATCTTCTACTTCAGAGAGAAAAGAGAAGTTAGAAGTTAGGTGACAGCAAGTAATTGAATCTTTGCTTTACTCTATTTTCAAACTTTTCCCTTCAACTTTCTTTCTTACTCTCTTTTCATTCCTTTCCCAGAGTATGAGGAGTTCTTTCTCATTTACCCTAGTGATTTATTATACATATTTTTTCTTCTATAGAAACATACTTACTAGAAGTTTGTAAAAACAGATACATATAAAAAATAAAATGAATAAGCATCCCTACCAACCTAGAAATAACTGGTATTTACAATTTTATCAGTTCCTTTTCAGGGCTTACTAAAATACCTGTTTTAAGAGTAAATTTAATTATAAGTTTTATACATGCTTTTCTGTCCTGTTATTGTCATTTAAGATAATTGTCTTATGCTCTAGAGACCATTCACTCTGGCCAGACCTTCTCCAAGCATATATTCATTTATTCACTTCATTATTTAATTTTCACAAGAACCCTGTGTGATAACTACCACAGATGAGTGTCTTGAGGTTCAATGAGGGAAGTGACTTGCCCAAGGTAACAGAATTTCGAAGTAGCTGAGCTAGCATTCAAATTCTGGATCTCACTACTGGTTAGCGTTCTTTGCACTATTCCATACATAACAAAAAGCAAGGGGAGTGGTGGCAAAAAAAAAAAAAAAAAGAAACAAGAAAACTATAAGCCATGAGATCATTGGGAAGTGGAAGTTCAGAGCTGAGCTCAAGAATCAGTGTACAACATCACTGACACATGGTATGACACTGGAAACAAAGGATGGAACATCAACAGTTTAATATACCACTGCTAATGTAGTAAAATAAATTATATTTTTGTAGTACTTTATAAAATGCGTGTGTGTGTGTGTGCATGTGTGGGTGTGACATCATGTGGCAATTGCCAATTGCCGGTCTGAGTCAACAATCAGAAATACATGGGAATCATGTTAGAGGCTTCCGGGAAGATGGCGGAAGAGTAAGACGCGGAGATCACCTTCCTCCCGACAGATACACCAGAAATACATCTACACGTGGAACAACTCCTACAGAACACCTACTGAACGCTGGCAGAAGACCTCAGACCTCCCAAAAGGCAAGAAACCCCCCACGTACCTGGGTAGGGCAAAAGAAAAAAGAATAAACAGAGACAAAAGGATAGGGACGGGACCTGCACCAGTGGGAGGGAGCTGTGAAGGAGGAAATGTTTCCACACACTAGGAAGCCCCTTCGCGGGCGGAGACTGCGGGTGGCGGAGGGGGAAGCTTCGGAGCCGCGGAAGAAAGCGCAGCAACAGGGGTGCGGAGGGCAAAGCGGAGAGATTCCCGCACAGAGGATCCGCGCCGACCGGCACTCAGCAGCCCGAGAGGCTTGTCTGCTCAGCCGCCGGGGCAGGCGGGCGGGCGGGGCTGGGAGTTGAGGCTCGGGCTTTGGCCGGAGCACCGGGAAAGGACTGGGGTTGGCGGCGTGAACACAGCCTGCAGGGGGTTAGTGCGCCACGGCTAGTCGGGAGGGAGTCCGGGGAAAAGTCTGGACCTGCCGAAGAGGCAAGAGACTTTTTCTTCCCTCTTTGTTTCCTGGTGCGCGAGGAGAGGGGATTAAGAGCGCTGCTTAAAGGAGCTCCAGAGACAGACGCGAGCTGCGGCTAAAAGCGCGGACCTCAGAGACGTGCATGAGACGCTAAGGCTGCTGCTGCCGCCACCAAGAAGCCTGTGTACGAGCACAGGTTACTATCCACACCTCCCTTCTGGGGAGCCTGTGCAGCCCGCCACTGCCAGGGTCCCGTGATCCAGGGACAACTTCCCCAGAACGCATGGCGCGCCTCAAGCTGGTGCAACGACACGCCGGCTTCTGCCGCCGTAGCCTCGCCCCGCACTCTGTGCCCTTCCCTCCCCCCACCCTGAGTGAGCCAGAGCCCCCGAATCAGCGGCTCCTTTAACCCCGTCCTGTCTGAGCGAAGAACAGACGCCCTCCAGCGACCTACATGCAGAGGCGGGTCCAAATCCAAAGCTGAGCCCCTGGAAGCTGTGAGAACAAAGAAGAGAAAGGGAAATCTCTCCCAGCAGCCTCAGAAGCAGCGGATTAAAGCTCCGCAACCAACTTGATGTCTGTGGAATACATGAATAGACAATGAATCATCCCAAATTGAGGCGGTGGACTTTGAGATAAAGATTTATGCTGTATAGCTTTGCTTCCACCATTTGTCCTAGAGTTCTATCCGTCCGTTTGGGGTTTTTTTTGGTCTTTTTAAAAAATTTTTTTTTTCTCTTAATAATCATTTTTTTATTTTAATAACTTTATTATATTTTATCTTACTCTATTTTATTTTACTTTATCTTCTTTCTTTTTTTCCTTCCTTCCCTCCTTCCTTCCTTCCTCCCTCCCTCCCTTCTTTCTACTAATTCTTTCTTTCTACTTTTTCTCCCTTTTATTCTGAGCCGTGTGGATGAAAGGCTCTTGGTGCTGCAGCCACGAGTCAGTGCTGTGCCTCTGAGGTGGGAGAGCCAACTTCAGGACACTGGTCCACAAGAGACCTCCCAGCTCCACATAATATCAAACAGCGAAAATCTCCCAGAGATCTCCATCTCAACACCAGCACCCAGCTTCACTCAACAACCAGCAAGCTACAGTACTGGATATCCTATGCCAAACAACTAGCAAGACAGGAACACAACCCCACCCATTAGCAGAGAGGCTGCCTAAAACCATAATAAGGCCACAGACACCCCAAAACACACCACCAGATGTGGACCTACCCACCAGAAAGACAAGATCCAGCCTCATCCACGAGAACACAGGCACTAGTTCCCTCCACCAGGAAGCCTACACAACCCACTGAACCAACCTTAGCCACTGGGGACAGACACCAAAAATAACGGGAACTATGAGCCTGAAGCCTGGAAAAAGGAGACCCCAAACACAGTAAGATAAGCAAAATGAGAAGACAGAAAAACACACAGCAGATGAAGGAGCAAGATAAAAACCCACCAGACCTAACAAATGAAGAGGAAATAGGCAGTCTACCTGAAAAAGAATTCAGAATAATGATAGTAAAGATGATCCAAAATCTTGGAAATAGAATAGACAAAATGCAAGAAACATTTAACAAGGACTTAGAAGAACTAAAGAGCAAACAAACAACAATGAACAACACAATAAATGATATTAAAAATACTCTAGATGGGATCAATAGCAGAATAACTGAGGCAGAAGAACGGATAAGTGACCTGGAAGATAAAATAGTGGAAATAATTACTGCAGAGCAGAATAAAGAAAAAAGAATGAAAAGAACTGAGGACAGTCTCAGAGACCTCTGGGGCAACATTAAATGCGTGAACATTCGAATTATAGGGGTTCCAGAAGAGGAAGATAAAAAGAAAGGGACTGAGAAGATATTTGAAGAGATTATAGTTGAAAACTTCCCTAATATGGGAAAGGAAATAGTTAATCAAGTCCAGGAAGCACAGAGAGTCCCATACAGGATAAATCCAAGGAGAAATACGCCAAGGAACATATTAATCAAAGTGTCAAAAATTAAATACAAAGAAAACATATTAAAAGCAGCAAGGGAAAAATAACACACAAGGGAATCCCCATAAGATTAAGAGCTGATCTTTCGGCAGAAACTCCGTAAGCCAGAAGGGAGTGGCAGGACATATTTAAAGTGATGAAGGAGAAAAACCTGCAAACAAGATTACTATAACCAGCAAGGATCTCATTCAGATTTGATGGAGAAATTAAAAGCTTTACAGACAAGCAAAAGCTGAGAGAGTTCAGCACCACCAAACCAGCTTTACAACAAATGCTAAAGGAACTTCTCTAGGCAAGAAGCACAAGAGAAGGAAAAGACCTACAATAAAGAACGCAAAGCAATTAAGAAAATGGGAATAGGAACATACATATCGATAATTACCTTAAATGTAAATGGACTATATGCTCCCACCAAAAGACACAAATTGGCTGAATGGATACAAAAACAAGACCCATATATTTGCTGTCTACAAGAGACCCACTTCAGACCTAGAGACACATACAGACTGAAAGTAAGGGGATGGAAAAAGATATTTCATGCAAATGGAAACCAAAAGAAAGCTGGAGTAGCAATTCTCATATCAGACAAAATAGACTTTAAAATAAAGACCATTAGAAGAGAAAAAGAAGGACACTACATAATGATCAAGGGATCGATCCAAGAAGATATTACAATTGTAAATTTTTATGCACCCAACATAGGAGCACCTCAAAACGTAAGGCAAATACTAACAGCCATAAAAGGGGAAATCGACAGTAACACATTCATAGTAGGGCACTTTAACACCCCACTTTCGCCAATGGACTGATCATCCAAAATGAAAATAAATAAGGAAACACAAGCTTTAAATGATACATTAAATAAGATGGACCTAATTGATATTTAGAGGATATTCCATCCAAAAACAACAGAATACACATTTTTCTCAAGTGCTCATGGAACATTCTCCAGGATAGATCATATTTTGGGTCACAAGTCAAGCCTTGGTAAATTTAAGAAAATTGAAATTGTTTCAAGTATCTTTTCCGACCAAAACGCTGTGAGACTAGATATCAATTACAGGAAAAGATCTGTAAAAAATACAAACATATGGAGGCTAAACAATACACTACTTAATAACGAAGTGATCACTGAAGAAATCAAAGAGGAAATTAAAAAATACCTAGAAACAAATGACAATGGAGACACGATGACCCAAAATCTAAGGGATGCAAATCAAAACTACCATGAGATATCATCTCATACCCGTCAGAATGGCCATCATCAAAAAATCTAGAAACAATAAATGCTGGAGAGGGTGTGGAGAAAAGGGAACCCTCTTGCACTGTTGGTGGGAATGTAAATTGATACAGCCACTGTGGAGAACAGTATGAGGGTTCCTTAAAAAAGTACAAATAGAACTACCATATGACCCAGCAATCCCACTACTGGGCATATACCCTGAGAAAGCTGTAATTCAAAGAGTCATGTACCAAAGTATTCATTCCAGTTCTATTTACAATAGCCCGGAGATGGAAACAACCTAAGTGTCCACCATCGGATGAATGGATAAAGAAGATGTGGCACATATATACAATGGAATATTACTCAGCCATAAAAAGAAACGAAATTGAGCTATTTGTAATGAGGTGGATAGACCTAGAGTCTGTCATACAGAGTGAAGTAAGTCAGAAAGAGAAAGACAAATACCTTATGCTAACACATATATATGGAATTTAAGAAAAAAAATGTCATGAAGAACCTAGGGGTAAAACAGGAATAAAGACACAGATATACTAGAGAATGGACTTGAGGATATGGGGAGGGGGAAGGGTAAGCTGTGACAAAGCGAGAGAGAGGCATGGACATATATACCTACCAAACGTAAGGTAGATAGCTAGTGGGAAGCAGCTGCGTAGCACAGGGTGGTAAGCTCGGTGCTTTGTGACCGCCTGGAGTGGTGGGATAGGGAGGGTGGGAGGGAGGGAGATGCACGAGGGAAGAGATATGGGAACATATGTATATGTATAACTGATTCACTTTGTTATAAAGCAGAAACTAACACACCATTGTAAAGCAATTATACTCCAATAAAGATGTAAAAAAAAAAAAAGAAATACATGGTAATAGGTCAAGTGACTATATATGAACGTAAGTAGTAAGAAAGTCTGACAGAGAAACAACTTCACTCATCAACCTCTTTATCCAAATGTCCTGGTAATATCTCTTTCTTTCTCTCTACCCCTCCTTCTCTCGTTCCCTCCTTCCTATATCTTGTCCTGGAACATTACCCTTATTCACATTCTTTTTTTGGTGGTGTGTGTGTTTGTGATATATTTATACAAACTTTATAATGTAAACTAAAGCTTCAAGATTTCATAATTAACTCTTTCAAATTTTAGTATTGCTAAATCCAGAGCACTGAGGTACAAATTACAGCTTTTATTTTCTAAATTAAGTGTCCAGTGTTCCAGGTACCACGGAGCCACAGAAATCGAGCAGATGGCACTTTGCAATTTATATGAATTTTAAAAGCCAAATGCTGAGTGTATAATAACATTTGCTTTACTTATTATTAGATATTGAATTTTACTCATGTACTGCTTTAAAAAAAATTATTCTACATTCTGCTACCTTTGACCTTACAGGAGATTAGGAAATTGAGAAGTTATTGAGTGAGGAGATCCAACAAAATTACAATTACAGAAACCTCTGAATGTTGCATGTAATTGAATTTATCCACGAGCCAAAAATCAATGCAGTCATCCAGAAACACACCAAATGTGACATTCGGCTTTTTCTGCTTTATCAAGCCTAATTGATGTTAGAGGAAATAAATGGGAGAAATAGGCAGTCTTATAGTAGCAGTCTTTAAGGAATGGCAAGTAGCCATTCACAGGAGCTAAGGGCAATTCATATTTCTGAATGCGCATTGATGTCAGCAATTGAGACTAACTCCTTTCCTATCTTAGGCTCCAGCTCTTACAATTTCTCCCTGCCTTTCTATGAGGAGCGATAAAAGGAAGACTTCTATGTAGAGGCTGGACATTGATATATGATAATTATTGATATATCTGCTTTGGGGCTAAAAGTAAGAAAAAATGTGATAGCTAATGGATCAAAATGAGTTCTTTTACATTTTTAAAAAGATTTAGGGATATATTGACATCTATATTACAGCAAAATAACTTTGTATTTTAAAAAAATCTAAGGATATCAGAAGTCATAACATCTTATTTCTTTGCTTTGTTGATATAATACTTTTGCTCTTGTTTCCTACCCAAATAGACTATCGCTTTTTATACACACATCTGCACCTGTATAAATAGTCATACATTTCCACGCTGTATCAGTGCTAAAAGGCTTTTACCCAGTCCACCAGGCTGGCTATTTCCTTAGGAACAATCTCCTTTGTTTAACAGAAGTTTAATTTTCAGATGAGGTATTCTGGAGAGCATTTTCTCAGTCTTTAAGAGCATATATGTAAGGGACATAATCAAGTCTCCTTGCAGACATTGACTTTTTTATGTCAATTCTACATTTTTTTTTAACTCCCAGGAATTTTAATAAAATGTAAGATCAGCCTTTCAGAGAGCATTCATATATATCAACAGAAGTAGATTGAAAGGCTTCTTGAAGCAAAAATCTGCCATATTATCACTGCTTATAAATTTCATAATGCATTTGAAGGAAGTAAGAGCCTGGAAAGTTACTAAAATCTTACTCATATTGTTGATATCTATCGCTGTCAAAGCCCCAAAGATTCTTACTTGAAAGAAACAAAATGTTCACAAGTTTCTTCTCTAGGAATTTGGAATACAATGCTGTAATTTAGAGAAGTGTGTTGTTAAGGAGTCATCATCTGAAACTACACAGAAAGATGATGAACAAATGATAACTTTCTAGAACTTGTGGAATTTGAAATGTAATTCCTAAGCCTCACTGTTTTAGCTTCCTAATACTAATACGGTCTTAGAAGCATGAATCATCCTATTAAAATTACACTCACATAAAGTGTTAAGATTTAGACATGTCTTTTTGGGGATGTACAGTCCAATTCACTACAATACGTAACTGGCTTGTACTCTCATTGCAAAGTAATGGATAACACTGAACATGCCATTTACATGTAACTACACATTGATTTATTTAAAAAGAAGATATATATATTGAACAAAAATTAAAGATTATCTTTAGAAATATAAACACTAAATTTTTGTTTGTTTTTAAGTAAATGGTTTAATGGTTAAGATATGCTGGTTAAAAAAATTGGTGCCCAGGAAACAATTCCATTTTTCTTAATAACTTGATTTGTTTTAAATAGACTACTTTTTAGAGCAGTTTTAGGTTCATAGTAAAGGAGCAGAAAGTACAGGGGTCCCCATATACCCACTGGCCCCTTGGGTTCTCTATTCTGTTCCATTGGTTAATTTGTCTACTCTTTCACCAATACCACAATGTCTTGATTACTTCCGCTTAAGTAAGTCTTGAAGTCAGGTATTGTCAGCCCTCCAACTTGGTTCTCCTTCAGTATTGTGTTAGTTAGTCTGGGTCTTTTGTCTCTCCATATAAACTTTAGTATCAGTTTCTCATATCTGTGAAATAAATTGCCCGGATCTTGAGTGGGATTGCATTGATTCTATAGATCATGTTAAGAAGAAATGACAACTTGACAATGTGTGATGTTCATACATATAACATGTATGTTATATATATGAACATGGAATGTTTTTTAATGTAGGAACATGGAATATCTCTCCATTTATTTAGCCATCAGTTCTGTAGCTTTCCTCGTATAGATATTGAACATATATTTTGTTAGATTTATACCTAAATGTTTCATTTATTTGGGTGCTAATGTAAATGGTATTTTGATTTTTCATTTCAAATTCTGCTTATTCCCTGATGGTATATAGGAAAGTAACTGATTTTTGTATATTAACCTTGTATCTTGCAAGTTTTCTATATCACTAATTAGTTTAGGAGTTTTATTGAGGACTTTTTCACGTTCTACGTAGATAATCACATTCAATCTGCAAACAAAAACAGTTTTATTCCTTCCTTCCCATATGCATCCCTTTTCCCTTTTTATTTACTTATCTTGCTTTATAGCATTAGCTAGGACCTACAGTATAATGTTGCAAAGCAGTGGTGAGAGATGATTTCCTTGCCCTCTTCCTAATCTTAATAGGAATGCTTCTAGTTTCTCATCAATAAGCATAATATTTACTTTACTTTGTTTTGTAAATGTTTCATATTGGTCGAGCAAGTTTCCCTCTATTCTTAATTTTCTGGAAGTTTTTATCATGAATGGGTGTTGATTTTTGTCTCATCTATTGATACAACAATGTTTTTTCTTTAGTCTATTGATGTGATGGGTTATATTAATTGATTTTTCATGTTGAACCAGCCTTGCATATCAAAGATAAATCCCACTTGGTTGTGGTGTATTATTTTTTTATACATTGCTGGATTTGATTTGCTAACATTTTGTTAAGGGCTTTTAGATCTATGCCCGTAAAAGATATTGGTCTGTAGTATTCTTGCAGTCTTTGTCTGGTTTTGGTATTATGATAATGCTGGCCTCACAGAATAAGTGAAGAAGTATTTCCTCGGCTTCTATTTTCTGAAAGAGATTGTAGAGAATTAGAATAACAAATTCTTGCTTAAATATAGAATTCACCAGTGGATGCATCTGGGCCAGGTGCTCTCAGTTTTTGAGATTATTAATTATTGATTCACTTTCTTTAATAAATGTACATCAATTTAGATCGTCTATTTCTTCCTGTGTTTGTTTTAGCAGATGTCTTTCAAGAAATTGGTCTATTTCATCTAGGTTATCAAATTTTGGAGTATAGAGTTGTTCATAATATTCCATTATTATCCTCTTAATGTCCCTGGGATCTGTGGTGACATTTCCTCTTTCATTTATGATATTAGTAATGCATGTCTTCTCTCTTTTTTTCTTAGTTAGCCAGGCTAGGGATTATAAGTTTCATTGATCTTTTCAAAGAACTAGCTTTTGGTTTTATTGGTTCACTCTATTGATTTCTTGTTTTCCATTTCATTGAGTTTTGCTATAATTATTATTTTTTTCTTCTACTTAGTTTGGATTTAATTTGCTCTTGTTTTTCAAGTTTCCTAAAGTGGAAGCTTAGATTATTGATTTTAGTTCTTTCTTCTTTTCTAATATATGCATTCAGTGTTATAAATTTCTTTCTAAGCACTGTTTTGGGGGAAACCCACAAATGTTGATATGTTGTATTTTCATTTCCATATAGTTAAAATACTTTAAAAATTTGAGAGTTCTTGAGATTTCCTCTTTGACCTATATGTTATTTAGAAGTGTGTTGTTTAGTATTCTACTATTTGGGGATTTCCTAGTTATCTTTTAGTTTTTAATTTCTTATTTAACTCCATTGTGGTCTAAGAGCTGGCATTGTATGCTATCTACTCTTTTCACTTTGTTAAGGCATGTTATTTGGCCCAAAATGTGGTCTATCTTGATATATGATCTATGTGAGCTTGGGAAGAATATGTATTCTGCTGGAGATTATTCGTTCTGGATTCAATTTCTTTAATAAACATAGGTCAATTCAGATTGTCTATTTATTCTTGAATGAGATTTGGCAGATGTGTCTTTCATGGAATTGATCTATTTCACCTCAGTTATCAAATTTTGGGGGGAAATCTGAACAAAGTAGTCTGAAGATGTAAATCGTATCTATTTGATGAATGGTGCTGTTGAATTTAACTATGCTCTTACTGGTTTTCTGCCTGCTGGACCTGTCCATTTCTAATAGAGAGTTGATGAAGTTTCCAACCATAATAGTCGATTCATCTATTTCTCCTTGCAATTCTATCTGTTTTGTCTCATATATTTTGAAGCACAGTTGTTAAGAGCACAGTAAGGATTGTAATGTCTTTTAGGAGAAATGACCACTTATTAATTATGCCATGCCACCTCTATCCCTGATAATTTTCCTTGCTCTGAAATCTGCTCTGTCTAAAATTACTATAGTTATTCCAGTCCTTTTGATTAGTGTTAGTTTAATATATCTTTATCTACCCTTTAGCTCTTAATCTATATTTTTCTTTACATTTATACTGATTTTCTTATAGACAATATATAGTTAGGTCATGTTTTTGATCCATCCTGACAATATCTTTTAGTTAGTGTCTTCATATCATGATGTTTAAGTTGATTATTGATATATTTGGGTTCATATCTACCATTTTTGTTACTGTTTCTATTTGCTGCCGTTGTTCTTTGTTCCTATTTTTGCATTGCACTCTTTTTTTGCCGTTTTTGATTTTAATTGATCATTTTATATGATTCTGTTTTCTCTTCTTTTTTAGCATTTCAATTATACCTCTTTTTTATTTTAACCTTAGAGTTTGCCTTAGAATTTGCAATATAAAACTAATTTAAGTTCACTTCACAGGTAGCTCAAGTACTTATAATAACAAAATATTCCTAATTCTTCCCTCTCACTCATTGTAAGGTTTCCATCATTCATTTCACTTACACGTAACTATAATCATCAAATGCATTTTCGTTATTATTATTTTGAACAGATTTTATCTGTTCCATCAATTAAGAATAAGAAAAACTAAAGTTTTTATTTTACCTTCTCTTACTCCTTCTCTAGTCTCCTTCCTCTCTTTATATAGATCTGAATTTTTGGCCTTATCATTTTCCTTCTTTCTAAAGAACTTCTTTTAAAATTTCATTCTAGATAGGTTTACTGACCACACATTCCCTCAATTTTTGTTTGTCTTAGAAAATATTTATTTAATCCACAATTTTGAAGGATAATTTCACAATACATAAAATTCAAGCTTGGTAGGATTTTTTTCTCTCAACACTTTAAAAATTTCACTCCACTCTCCTCTTGCTCGCATGATTTCTGAAGTCGAATATAATTCTTCTCTTTTCTCCTTTATAAATAAACTACTTTTCCTTCGTCTTCTCCAAGATTGTTTCCTCATCTTTGATCTTTTGCACTTTGAATATGACATGCCTTGGTGTAGATTTTCTTTTGGTATTTATCCTTCCTGGTGTTATCTGAGACTCTTCTATCTATAGTTTGGTGTCCAGTATTAATTTGGGGAAATTCTCCATCATTATTGCTTCAATATTGCTTCTTTTTCTTTCTCCCTTTCTTCTCCTCCTGGTATTCTCGTTATATGTATGTAATACAGCTGTACTTGTTCCACGGTTCTTGTATATTCTATTTCATTTTTTACATCCTTTTTTTCTCTTTGTGTTCTATTTTGGAAGTTTCCATTAACATGTCCTCAATCTCATGGATATTTTTCCTCATCCATGTCCAGTGTGCGAGTAAGCCCATCAAAAGCATTCTTTATTTCTGTAGCAGTGGTTTTAATCACCAACATTTCTTTCTAATTCTTTCTTAGAATTTCCATCTCTCTACTTACATTACTCACCTGTTCTTGCATGCTGTCTACTTCTTCCATTAGAGCTCTTAGCATACTAATCATACTTTTTTTCAAATTCCCAGTCTAATAATTCCAACATCACTTCCTTTTATGAGTCTGCTTCTGATGCTTGGCTTGCTCTGTTTCTTCTAACTGTGTTTTTCACTTTTTGGTATGTCTTGTAATTTTTTCTTGATAGCCGGGCATGGTGTACTTGGTAAAAACACTGCTGTAAACAGGCTTTTTGTAATGTGGTGGTAAAGTGTGGAGTGAGCGGAAGAGTATATAGACCTATTTTTAGGTCTCAATCTTTTAGTAAGCCTATGCCCCTAGGTTGTGAACTTCACAAGTGCCACTCAGGTTTTTTTTCCTGCTTTAGGTAGGACAGGATGGCTGGAGGTGTCTGGAGTTGGGTATTTTCCTTTGCTTCCAGGGAAGGCTAGAGTGAGATGAAACTGGGTATTTCTTTCCCCCCCCCCCCAGGTCAGTTAGGCTCTGTTAAAATTCCAACAGGTTAGGCTTTGATAAACATTTACTCTGGAGAGCAGGATTTATTAAGAACAGAATGCTCTCATATATTGCAACATGGTTACTTTTCCCCTTCTGCCAGAAACCCCACAGGATTTTTATCTGATACTCACTGTGAGAACCTTGTAGAACTCCAGGAGATAAAACTCACAAAAGTGTAGGGGTTCCCTATGACTGGTTCCCCTGGAGTGTTTTGTTTATTAGTTTCTTTTGGCGTATAGTTGATTTACAATATTGTGTTAATGTCTGCTGTACAGTAAAGGGAATCAGTTATACATATGCATATATCCACTCTTTTTTAAAAATTTAATTTAATTTATTTTTAAACAGCCGGTTCTTATTAGTTATCTATTTTATACATAGCAATGTATATATGTCAATCACAATCTCCCAATTTATCCCCCTCAGCACTTTCCCCCTGGTAACCACAAGTTTGTTTTCTACATCTGTTACTCTATTTTTGTTTTGTAAATAAATTTCATGTGTACCATTTTTTAGATTCCACATATACGTGATATCATACATTTGTATTTCTCTCCTGGAGTTTTAAACTCACATATTTTCCCATACTGAGTTTCCAGCAATTCCTTAGTTACAGTTCAGGTTTTCCTACAATGACGCTGGTTCCCAAGATTTATGCTTGGGGATTTCTGCTATAGTAAATTGTGATTTTCTGTATCTGCCTGTCTTTCTCTCTAATCTCGGGACCAGCAGTTTGTTGTGACATCACTGCTTTTATGTATTTACAAAGAGATGTTGATTTTTCAGATGTTAAGCCTTATACTTGTGAGGACAGAGTGTCCACTTCTAAGCTCCTTACCTGTTGGACTTGAAACTGGAAGTAATAAGTTGAGTTTTGTTGCATTGCCTTTTTCTCATTTATTTATTTACTTCTTTGAAAGTTACTTGTTTACATGTTTCTATGTAACTAAAATTAGACCTTTATTTATTCTCAAAGTGACCAGTTAATTTAGATGTATTTTTTTCTCAAGATTTTAAAGCTTCAAAGAATTTTTCTTATTAAGTATTTTGTAGACTACACTTGTCTTTTTAATTGGTTCTTTGTGAAAAATAAAGCAATAAAATTGTTTAATTAAAATTGAACTTTAAATACAAAATTAATGATCAATGATTTTTTCTTAATTAAAAAAAAAAATTTTAAGCATCCCACTACTTTCTAGTAAATGTTTTGTAAGCTGCACATGCACCACAAGATCTTATTAGCATCTTATTTTATCCATTTTATTTTATTTTATTATTTATGCAATGTGTATATTATCCTTATTATCACTTATAGCTTATCATTTATATTTAAATTTGCTGAACTACTGTTTGAATCTAGGTCCTAGCAAGAAAAAATTTCATTCAGATTATTAATCAAAGAAGTGCTAGTAAAGAATCACTTACAAAAGTATGGGCATCCAAAAAGATCAAATAAAGGAAGATAAAATATTCGAGTATTAGCAATGTCAGGAAGTGGGAACAAAGTTCCAGAAGAATAGGGAAATAGTATTAGTGGGGCAATGTGAGAATAGAAAAATGTACATCAGTCTGGATCTGAGGTATAGAGGAACTCAGCTTCTGCAAGGAAAGCAAGATCTCTTTCTCTCTTCCTACTCTTTAATGTCTTACTGTTTAATCTCTGCCTGCTGCCTTCTACTTGCTAAACTCAACCAGTATCCTCCTCCTAACAGAGTGGCTCAGGTGATGCATTCCATAGAGGCAGAAAGCAGGACAGGGAAAGGCTGGTAATGGATCTGGGGTGGGGGTAGGGAACAAAGAGGATGATAGACACAATTATTCTGCTTTTGGAGAGATTCAATTCATAAAAACGACGAGTGTCCGAAAAGTGATCCATGGACTGAGAAAACACTTAGATATTAAATAGTAACACAAATATAATCTAGAAAGATGCCACATTATTTCAAAATGAAAAGAACTCCAATTCTAGATGTTATTGACACATAGTAGCATGAAACCATAAAAGCTTTCACTTTATTTTCCAGAACAATACTGATTTTTCTGGGAAACCAATAGAGTCTTTAACACGAAAACATCAACCTAATGTTTGAAAGTATGAAATAGAAAAGTTTTGTAGATAAAGACTTAGAAGAGAACCAAAAAACATAAATGTTTCTTTCAACGTTGATGGAGTCCTCACAATAAAAACAGGAAGATATCACATTAGACATAAAATTGTAAAATCACAATAAATTTAGAGGCAATCATTATACTCTGAGATAAGAGGGAATGTGTAGATAAGAGGGAATGTGTTCTATCCACACTTCCATATGGAGGGGCTATTCCACATTATATGTCACTGGTCCTAAAAGTATCAGAACAGTTATGATCTCATGTATTGACATACCCTGCTGTACATTTCAAGAAAGTATTTAATGTGCTGAATTGAATCAACGCTCACTGTATATACTATTCACACATATATGGGACAATAGGAAGGCAACTTTTAATTTTGCCCTAATAATTCATGCACCAGAAAAGTACATGTTTTTGGTTTGGGTGATGATTATGCTATAGGTCATAATATAGACTAGAAAATGCACTGGTATCAGTTCTGATAATGTTTCAGCTCTCTGTGTACAATAAAGAAAGTCATTTGTATATGAGAAAAAGAAATCGTATCTGAATTCCAATAATACCTAGTTTTATTCTCAGAAATAAATGGCCATCACTGATGTACTTCCTCTTTCTTCATCGGTGTCGAAAAAAATAAAGAATGTTGTGACTGAATTCAATTCTTGGTCACTGAGGACATACTTCCAGCACTCTGAGCATAAATTTGAGTTATGTGTATACTTCTCTGCTACTAACTACTTTTTTCTCACTAAATATTCTGAGAAATTCAATGGGAGATTTGAAATTGAGAAGTGAGATGAAAAGATCTCTTCCTGACATGAGTAATGCCACTGAAAACCAGTTCCATGATGTTCAAGTGTTTCTCGAGTGGCAAAGCTCAATGATACATTCATTATCTGTATTTGCCTGAACTCTCAGGCCTGAGATATCAGGATTTCTTAATGTTGATAAGACAGCAAGATAATATCTTCAAAAGACTGAACTGGGGTCTAAACAGATTGATAGCCAACAGTTTTATTCTTTCTCAACATGTCTTCTCTTATTGGTAAAAGAAACTGATGAAGTATTAAGTATATTTTAAAATCACTCCAAAGGCTGCCAGAGATTGTGAAGAAATACATTTCAGAAGCCAGGGCAAGAGGATTGGGTTGGAAATACTAATTCTGTCTGCCAAGTTAAAAGTTCTCAACATTCCAGCTTTTGGAAGAAATTTAATTTCAATTTTTTTTGTCTGCTGGAGAAAGGAAACAGTTTTCAGAAGGAAAACACACTATCATTTCTGGTTCTGGTTGTTGAATATATGTAAATATCTGACACATTCATTCCAATCCTGAATGGCATTTTCAATGACTTGTAATTACATTTAGAAAAGACATTTAGGAGATGAAACTGACAGTGGAATTCGACCATACCTCATGGTCTTTGTAAATCAACTTGAATAGATAACTTTGTTAAAGTTTACAAAACAACAACCATTTTATTCATGTGATACAATTATTATAATAAATTAAAATAATAATTAAATATTATTAGATAAGATCAGTGATAACATGATTTTTTTAAAAACATGGTGATTGGTAGTAGTTAAAAGATGACACATTTGAGAAATATTGCTGTAAAGACATAACCTAGAATTTTTAAATGCCATTATAAAGTATAATGAATTTAACTAGGTGGAAATTTGAGGAAACTACTATCACATGGATTGATTACTTGATCAATAAAGGCTGTAAGTGATGAATGGATAAAGAAGATGTGGCACATATATAAAATGGAATGTTACTTGCCATAAAAAGAAATGAAATTGAGTTATTTGTAGTGAGGTGGATGGACCTAGAGTCCGTCAACAGAGTGAAGTAAGTCAGAAAGAGAAATACAAATACTGCATGCTAACACATATATATGGAATCTAAAAAAAAAAAAAAAAGGTTATGAAGAAACTAGGGACAGGACAGGAATAAAGACGCAGATGTAGAGAATGGACTTGAGGACACAGGGAGGGGGAAGGGTAAGCTGGGACGAAGTGAGAGAGTGACATGGACTTATATATACTCCAAATGTAAAATAGATAGCTAGTGGGAAGCAGCCGCATAGCACAGGGAGATCAGCTCAGTGCTTTGTGACCACCTAGAGGGGTGGGATAGGGAGGGTGGGAGCGAGACGCAAGAGGGAGGAGATATGGGGATATATGTATATGTATAGCTGATTCACTTTGTTATAAAGCAGAAACTAACACACTATTGTAAAGCAAATATACTCCAATAAAGATGTTTAAAAAAAAAAAGGCTGTAAGTGAATGAAATCTAGGTTACTATATCCCAAAATATGTTCCAAGGAGCTCTGGTTCTCTGGTTAACTAAGTTTGGGAAATTCTGCATCATGCAACCCCCAAATAAAGAGTTAAAGTATGTAGAAAAAGACAAGATAAAGACTTCAGTTAATAAACAATCATAATTTCATTTAGCTAAGGATTTTCAAAATATATCTGATGTTTTTATTACATGTCATACTTTATTAGTAGAATTGATGTTCAGTAGAAGATAGTTTAGGAAAAATGGTCTAGATCAACGATTTCCTAATAATGGAATTTATAAAAGTGTATAATTTAAAACAAAACAAACAGATTATACAAGCCATTCTTACAGACAATATGGCAGTAATTATTAGGTCATTAAATACTAGCATTTGTTTATTTGTCAGTCTATGCATCTTCTTAATTCAATCCACTGAATAAATGAGTTAGCATAATAAAACGAAACTACTAATTAGAGCATAACTATTCAGCATATTTATTTATTTTATATAACATTTGAAATATAGTCCTTTATCTTCCTTGTCATTGCTGCTTAAAGGGCAATCACATTCCGTCCTCTAGACTTTTGGAAATGCTTTCATAAGGGCAGAAAACAACCTTATTAAAAATATCATATACAAGTTAAAATGAAAAACTTATTTCACCTTTATTTTCCCTCCCTATAATTAGCAGCTAATCTTATCCACACATAGCTGCAGGCTCAGAACCACTAAATGCTTCTTGACTATAGGATTGATTGGAGAAATTTACTTTCTGATAATTACAATATATAATTACTTTGGAGCTTTCAAAGACCTTTCAGTGATTAGAAAAGCTTTTCTAATTCAGTCATGACATTTGTATTACTAATAAACTAAGAAGTCCTACATTCTAATAGCTGACAAATTTGAAAGAAACACCAATTGTAAACATGGAATTGCAGGCTAGAGGGAAATTATTTAAGTAGTTAAAATATTACATTTTTCAGAATCTAACTTCATAATTTTTCTTTTATAAATAACAATTGAGATGTATAAAGTCAATGTTATGGGCATCTTTTGGGATACTGTATCTAGGAAATACAGAATAATTAATATGAAAACATTAAAAAATTTAGAAGAAAATGCTTTCTTTCTTGGCAGCGCTCAATATCCTGAAAAAACCAAAAGAGAGAAGTATTAGAGAACTTACTTCCAGGGTAATTCACACAAGAATCTGTCACTAAAGATTTGAACACCTTAAGAAGGTAGGAGCAATTTTAATTTTTTATATTACAGTAAATATGACAGTGAAATTGTTGCTGACTTGTAATATGAATATAAGAAAAACTAGAAGTGGAAAACTCATGCTTAAAAGTTGGGAAAAAATAATTTGCAAAAATTTCAATTCAGGTCTACTTTATGCTGAAAGCAGGGTTTTTGATTTTTGTTTTTTGGGTTTTTTTAGGTTTTCACTGTCACTACGACTCATATGTGTATATAAATGACAGTGAAATGGGCTACACTAGAGTAAAGTAAGGTGTGATGAAAAACAATTCACTTTGAGAAGCTGGAATATATATGTCAGTTAGTGTTCTTTCCTATAGAAGCATGAGATAAAAATTGTCATGCATATTTTATTACCACTCCACAAACCTGTGTAACTAGAATATGTTTACATGTACAAGAACCTCAGCCAATTTGTATGGAAGAATTCTTCTGGAGAGACACTGAGATACTTGACATTAAAAAGAAAAATTAGAACTTACACAAAGATGTTAAAGTTCTCAAGTTACCCTCAGATAACAAGTTCTTTTACTACATTACAAATATTGCATGTTATGTACTTCCTATGAGTAGTCCTGTATTTTGTTAATTGAAACATACATGTCTAAATCTACACCAATGCTTCTATAAGGAGAGAAATTAGTTTGAGAATTAGATATCTTCAAAAATCTTAGTAGAAAGATCTTTGGGCTTGAATTCTCCCTGAGTCTCTGCCCTCCTTTCCCTCACTTAGGAGTTTTGTGACCTTATTATCAGCACATACCAACTGTATGTGAAGCATTATTCCAAGAAAGATATGTTATCTGTACTCTTTATAGGAATTGTCAATACAAATCATCCTCATTTTCTTGAACTTGAAGTTCAAGAAGTTCAAATTCTTGCTCAAGATCACAAAGTAATTGGCAGAAGCAGGACTCAAACATACATTTAACTAATTCTAAAGGCTGATGAATCAAGCTGTGACCTTCATATTTATTCATTAAATTGTTTAAATTGATTGTGTCTTAAATTTCTTAAACCCTCTGATTTCTATTAATTCCTCTGAATTTGAATGTCTTTATGTACAAAAGAAGGTAAACCATTTTCTGTGTACCTTATCCAGTTGTTGGATTAATTTAAAAGAATATAAGAAGGTGAATATGTTTTATAAGTCAAGGTGTTGAACAAATACCTCATTTTTTTCATCCTAATTCTAGGTCCTTTTATGTAGAAATAATAATTGGTTTTCATCAGTTTACTAAAAAATAATACTGGGAGTATGAAATACCAGTTTTATTGTCTAAAAGAAATCCTCATGAAACTACTGTGTCATAAATTTGAACTGAAACAAGTGCTTTTACGATTCTACTACAAAATACAAGATGCTGTTGTTCTTGAAGATGACTAATTTTGAAACTAATTACATACAAAAATATTCCTAAAAACAAATAGTATTTGATTTAAATGAAGACTACCCTGAAAATGTTAATTTTTAATGAAAGTCATTTCAATAGAAATTCTTGACTATATTCATAGATAGTGACAAAATTCCACATTCTCACATCAGTAGACATAGTCAAGCCTATATCCTCAATATACATAAGTGAAGCAGTAACATGAAATAGCATCTAATTCTTTCTTACACTTCAATATTGTAAGCTTGACATTTATATTACTGTTTTAATAATTCTATAAACTTGTCTTTAATTTATAAAAAAATCTAAAAGTTTATACAAATAGAATATAGAAGAAGCAATAAGGACTACTACTGAAATTTCTGTGTTTGAAGCAAAAATTGGAATAAGGCTAGTGTTTAGCAGAAGGTCAATACGATGAGCCACTCTTTGAATTTCTGAAATATGAGCTATAATGTCCAATTACCTACATAAAGAAAAAGAGCATGAGCTTGGCAGTCACAGATATTATTTCAGTACTGTCTTTGTAACTTATTAGCTGAGAAATCTGAATTCTGAATAAATTTAGTACTTAACTCCTAGGTTTGCTCTGAGGAAAGTGATTTTATGCATTTAGCATAGCATTTAGCACAGTTTCAGAAAGATATTAAACACTAATTATGTATAAAAATTTTAGGTCACTTATAAAGCATTCTAAATAAAATTTATGTTAAGGTGAATATTTGTTTTTTCTAAACTGTAAATAGTGGCATACTATGTGAATATGAGCTTGCTTTATATTTTTGTAAGATACTAGAATATTCATAAAATGTATCTTTTAATATGCTAATAAGTATTGATGGAATATGTCTTCCTCATTTTTATATAAAATTAACAAATATATCATTAAAGCGTTATAAACTTCTGGACATTATATTACTACAGCTTTTGAAACATTGTTTCTCAAGCCAACCCTAAAAAGAATTGGGATTTATGGATTCACCTACTCAAGTAGATTTTCATCATCAAAGACAAATTGACCCACTCGCTTCTAGGACATTTCCTGAATATCCTGTTAAATGCACACATCACTATTAGAAAATATATAAATTGGCTCAGGGACTTCCCTGGCGGTCCAGTGGTTAAGACTTCGCACTCCCAATGCAGGGGGCGACGGGTTTGATCCCTGGTCGGGGAACTAAGGTCCTGCATGCCGCAAGGTATGGCCAGAAAAAAAAAAAGCAATAAATTGGCTCAAAAGCAGACTTTAGGGGTGATTACTTCAACAAATACAGAGGTGGGACTCTGATTTTGGATTTTATTCTAAGTAGATTGGGAAGCCATTGGAAGACTTCAAGCAAGGGCACTGCATTGTGTCATCCATGGTGGAACAGCTCTAAGCTGGCTGCCAGGTGGGGAAGAGATTTTAGAGAGGCAAGAGGGATGGTTCAGGGGCAATTGTGGGAACCGAGGCAAGAAATGAACACAGTGGTATAGGCCTTTTGTAGTAGTATCGGTAGTTACAGTTAAGCAGTAGTATAAGTGGTTAGAATAATTTAGTAGTATAGATAGTTATTAGTAGGCAGATTTATATATAGTGAAGGATGGATAACCATTAAGTGCAGTCTGAATGTTCCCTGCAGCAAGCAAGCATCACCCTCCTCCATTAAATTCAGAACACGACAGGAAGAGAGTGCAAGACACAAATACACTCACTGTACTGATTAAAATCTTTCAGTAATGACGGTAACTTCTTACGATGATTGTAGTGACACTGTGGTGCTCCACCTATAGTTCCCTTCAGGAATAAAGGATTTATTTAGCCAGCTGCTCAGAGAGCTTCCAGAAGACAGCCCTCAACTGTCAGTTCTCTGCTAAAGAAAATGATCATGATCACAACTGCTTCCAGGGTAGCCTGCATCTAATGACTGATCAATATGGGGGATATAAAGGCACAGTCTGCCTCCTTAACTCACGATAATTTTAAAGGGCTATCTTAACTCTGTACTCCCAGTGAAGTTGGCTGAGGCCTTCACTGAGATTGCCTTGCAGCTCGATTGCCAGTGCTTGCTACTTTCTCTCCCCTTCTGTAGGTGCACTTCCAAGAGCACTTTTTAATCAATGTTCTGACCATTAAGTGACTCCAGTTTAGCTTCACAGCCTCACCTCCCACTTGTTTCATACACATCCTGCCACACTCAACTTGCCTTTCTCAGCACTTCTCAGGCTTTCTCTCATTTGGGGGAATTTGAGTACTCTGATGCTTCTATTTAGACCACCCTTACCATCATTGCTCCATTCGGTGCTTGCCTACTCACATGTTAACCCAATTCCAAATTGGTCACTTCTGAGAGACTTTCCCAAAACCCTTTACCCTGAAGTAAAGGTTTTGCTCTGAGCTCCCCTCTTACTATTTAAAGATTAATCTGTTACTACATATTTCCCCAAAGTAGTATTATTTTTTCTTATTTATCTTTCAGTTGAAAATAAAACCTTTGAATGAAGAAAATCTCAAATTTCTTCTGCTTCTTCAAATTTGTAGCATACTGCCTGACACAAAATTGGTTTTTAATATATACTTTCCAATTGCATAAAGCAAGGAAGAAGCGAATGCATGAAATAATAAATGAAGCTGAGAAAAAGTGATTCAAAGCACTGGAGCTATATTCCAGAACTTCTTTCTACTTATCATTTTTATGCAGTTTGTCAAACATTAATTCTAGTAACAGTAATAATTATATAATAATAAATTGCAACAATAAGAATATTAATATCTAACATTAGTAGTCAGGAGATATGCTAAGTGATTTAAATGGATTATGTATTTTCTCCCAATAGCATTGCTGTGTGTTATTACTGCCATATTCAACCTCATTTTACAGATAAGATAGAGAAATAATTTGTCCTGGGTTTCAAAGGAAAAAGGTGGAGAAGTTAAATTTATCTATCTAAAATGCATGCCAGCTCAAGGAAGCCATTTCCAATATGCTATTCTTTACTGCATCTTTTTTTATTATATTTATAAAACTAAGGAACTAAACTGGAGAAAAAAATCAGGGATTAAGACTCAGACTTTGGAATAACTAGCTGAATGCCTGAGCAAATAATAAAAACTCTCATTTTCTGATTTCCCATATTTGCAAAAATTCAAAATCAGTGTCTGATAGAAGTTGGCACAATTAAATAAGACATTTCATGAATATGCAGTAAGTATTCATTTTCCCTCTCTTCCTCTCCTCTTATACTCCATAATGACTTATCTTTCTCATAAATTATTAATTTGGGAATATGTTTTGGCTTTGACACTAAAACAATGTAGATGACTAATTATATCCTTTGATATAAATCATCATGCTCTGTCCTTACTAAATGCTAATTAAAACTTAAAATTAAAGGTAACTTTAAACTTCATCTAAATTTGTCTTTCACGTTACATGATTTTTTATCTTTTTGTAAATGATTTCAAACCATATCACTGCAAAAAATCGTGCCTAAATAAAGGCATTAAGGCTCTAAAAAGAGAGAGAAAGAGAGAAAAATTGGAGTGACATATAGCACAGATTCTTCTGTGTAATGAGCCTGGAAGATCAAAGCATCCTTTGTTTTTTTCTTATAACCAAACACAAAGAAAATTCACAGGGAAAGTTCAGCTAAAATTGTCCAGGTCATAGGTTACAATTAACTTGTGAAAAAAGTTTAATATTGACTTATTAGAAAAGAAACATCAAGGAAGCCATTAAAAGCATTCTAAAAGTTGCACTGGACATATCTTCAAATGGTACATTATCATATTACCTAAAATGTCATCACTGATGAATAGCTTTTGTGATAGATAGACCTTCTTAGTAATATGCTTACCCCAAGTGGTTCAATATTCACCTAAGAATTTAGGAAGATGGCTACTCTCTTAGCCAACAATATTTTGGGAATACACTCTAGGATCTTCACCATTCTTTATATCATCATTCTGGTACTCAGTAAGACTGATTCTACAGGGAGTGAGCAAATAGTGACTCACTGTTAGTACATATTCCAACTTAAAGTTCCATATTATATCACTAGTAGGAAAATAGGGAAAATCACATAAGATTATTTCAGCAAAAAGTGGAACTTGTAGATATAATATAGATCTAGAAAATGAAGGAAAATAACTCCACAGCCACAATCTTGGACTAAGTACAGTGTGATTATTATAGCTAAAATTTATGAGGAGAGATATTACTTCTAAAGATTGGAACGATAATGTGGTGAGCAGAACATTCAGTTAAGACAAGCTCAAAACTCGTCTCTATATTAGGAAATAAGAACATTTTTCAGAAACTTTCATAATTTTGCTTTTCCATTTCATATAATATTGATTCTTTGGGTTTTCATGTTTGAGGAAAAAGATAATTTTTAATACTTTACAACTATTATTTCATCAAAGTACATAAGCAACAAAAGTAGTACCATTTTTTCCTACCGAACTTCAAATTTTAAATAACCAGTAGGCAACACTGACAGATATTGTTTTAATTTATGTATGCATATTTACATGCATGTATTACAAAACTAATGCCAGTATTCTAAATTTTTTCTAAAGAAAGTATTTCTTTTTTATTGTAGTAAGAACACTCAATATGAGATCTACACTCTTAACAAATTTTTAAGTACACATATATAACAATCATATAGTATTGTTAACTATAGGCTAAGTGTGATACAGATGATCTCAGTTGTTAAGAGCATGCACAGTAAGGATTGTAATGCTGTTTTTGAAAAATAAATCCTTATTAATTGTGTTAAGCCCCCTCTATCCCTGATCATTTTCCTTGCTGTGAAATCTGATCTGTCTGAAATTACTATAGTTACTCCAGTTGTTTTGATTAGTGTCAGCTTGGTATAGCTCTATCCACCATTTTGCTCTTAATCTATATATTTCTTTATGTTTTGTTGTAGACAATATATAGTTAGGTCATGTTTTTTGATCCATCTTGACAATTTCTTTTAATTACTGTCTTCAGATCATAATGTTTAAATTGATTATTGATATATTTGGATCCATATCTACGAAATTTGTTACTGTTTTCTGTTTGTTGCCTTTGTTCTGTGTTCCTATTTTTGCCTTCCACTCCTTTTTGCCATTTGGTTTTAATTGATCATTTTATATGGTTCTGTTTTCTTTCTTAGCATATCAATTATACTTCTTTTTTTAAAATCAGGTTGTTTTTTGTTATTGAGTTGTATGAGTTTCTTATATATTTGGGATACTAACCCCTTACTGGATATATGGTTTGCAAATATTTTCTTCTAGTCCATAGGTTGCCTTTTCACACTATTGTTTCTTTTGCTGAGCAGAAGCATTTTAGTTTGATGTAGTCTCCTTGTCTATTTTTATTTCTGTTGCTTGTGTTTTGGTGTCATATACAAGAAATCATTTCCAAGAACAATGGCGTGAAACTTATCCTCTATGTTTTCTCCTAGCAGTTTACAGTTTCAGACTACTTCAAAACAAAAACTAGTCTATTTTAATATTAGGATTCAAACGTGCCAATATAATAACTGTATTCAATACGAGAAAACAATTTATTGCTTTTTTTTAAGACCTACAACTTAAATAATCTTTCAAATAATATGAACCAAGTGCAATCGTTTATTCACATTTTACTTCGTCAATATCTATCAAGCCCCCTCTGTATATAAAACACTACCAGGCACAAGTAATATAGAAGTAAGAAAATTGAAATATTCCTATAAACATGTAACTTACTTTTTATAAAGTAATGAGTACATTTTTAAATGATGACTGTTTTATTTAAAGCAAACAAGCTAAATGAACAATAATGACTTGCATATTTAAACTATCAATAATATCCCAATCACATACTTAACTCCTCATCAGCTGTCTCAAATTTTCATAGGAGATTTTTTAAGTACTGAAGTTGGTAAAGTTTTTGACAGGTACAAATATTATAAAGATAAAACAAGGACATTAATTAATTATCTAGTCACACTTATATTGTTTAAGTGCTAATTGTGATGACCCAACAGAAGATCCAGTTGCACTTCATGACCAAAATTTGGAGTGTGTGAAAAATGATAAATGTCTACAATGATGTTCAATTTCTGCCCAAATGAATTTGGAAGCACTGAATCCCACTTCTTCTCTGACAGTACATCATGGCATTGGGCAAAATATTTCAAAGATTAATAGCTTGTCAAGGAAAGCTCAAACTGATAAGAATTATCTATAAAATTAGATATCCCTATGTTTGAAACTATTTCATGCAAAAATGTGAAGACCTGCGTAAGGAGCACATAATATTTTAAATGAATATAGAAAGTGTCAATATTTCATTTAGAGCTTTCCTGAAGAATGACAATGGAAAGTTAAAATAGAACTCTACATGCAAGTAATATTTTAAAGATTGCAAGCCAAGTGTAGCAGTTTGGAATCAACAACTGACAAACTGGCATGAAGAATTGAAGGAGATCTTAGAGGAAGTATGACAACCTCACAGACTGGTTAAATTAAAATCTATCAACATGTAAAAATGAAGGGAAGAAGATTTTTCTTGACTCTAAAGCCTACAGGTGAATTTCAGAAATTAAAAATGTTGATATAAGCAGAAAATCTCACAAACTGCTGTAGAATATTGACCCAGATTGCTTGGAATTTGAGAAATGTACCCAGGCACTAGAATATTTCATAAGAATGTGAAAAACAACAATACTAACTTTATTCACTCCAACTTTACAGGGGCAGGGTAGGGCTTCAGAATAGTGTTCTTAGCTCAGCCTTGTAACCTCTTATTGGGAGAAAGAAGTTGCTGCATCTGGAGACAGTGGAAATATAAGCATAATAAGTGCAGAACTAAGAAATGAGTTCAACATTCTCTATATTCATGAGTTGTAAACTAAGTATATGAGATAACCCAAAGTCAAAGAAAAATCTTCTTAATTATCCTCCAAAATATCTTCTGAATGTTTTTCTTTCTCTTTACTTTTTCAACACCATGATTACTGCAAACACAAAGTTGATACAGAGCAAGCTACAATTCAAAATATACCAATTGTCTTAGTTTGGGCTGCTATAACAAAAATAATATAAATCGGATGACTTAAACAACAGAAATGTATGTCTCACAGTTCTGGAAACTGGGAAGTCCAAGGTCAAGGCATCAGCAGATCTGGTGTCTGGTGAGGTCACTCTTCATGGTTTTTGGAGGATCACTTCCCATAGTGTCCTCACCTGTTCGAGAGAGAGAGAGAGAGGTACTGGAGAGGGACAGAGACAAAGAGAGAGAGAAACAGAGAGGCAGGGACACAGGGACAGAGGACAAAGAGAGGGAGACGGAGTCAGAGGAAACACACATGAAACAGCAAATATCAAGTTCTCCCAAACCTTTTATGAGGAATCAAAGAAGAAACCTGCAAACAAGACAAAGGGGAAGAAATGTTTTTAAATTGATGAGATTGCCTAAAACTGAAGAAACAAATTAGTGTGTGTGTTAAAAGAGTCTACAGAAAATCAAACAAAATAAGTGAGGGGAAAAATTATATGATTTCCGCTTCACGCTATCAAAAAGCAACTTATAGAAACCCACTCACCAAAAATTAGTCCTAACAACTAGATATGATTGGATTGCACGTTTCTACGTAGATGTACAAAGAGCTGGAATGAGTGTCACAGTTTTACCACCATAACAAAGCACCAGGCAAACAGCACATTCACAGCTTTGCTTGACCCTATCAACAAGCTGAGGTGGCAGTACAACCAATCAGTCATTAATATATGGAGAGGTAAGCCCCTTATGAGATATGGGATGTAAACATTTGCTTACCTGTAACAGACAGAGCCAGGCTCAGGAATGAATAGTTCAGACAGGATACTCTGGTGAAGTCCTGGAATGGGTCTTCCCTTTGTGTTGCCCTTCTATTAGACATGGCTATGGAGACCACCACGTCCTCCCAGAGGTACCTAATGGTGGGGACGAGGAGCATTTGCCTTATTAAACCTCAGTCTTATGCAGGCACTACTGTGTTCCTGTGTCTCAAAGGACTGAAGGTTTCTGGACAGAAGAAATATTACAGGGTAATCTCCTTCACCAAAGGTCTTGCCAAAACTCAGGGCTGTGGGTTTTCTGTTTACTCAGTCATTACAATTTAAAATATACTTTTGATTTTCTCAAATTCCCAAACACTCATCACATGTCACAGTGTTGTATAAACTAATTGTTATTTCTCCCAAACTTTGACCATCTTAACAAAATAAGCACTACTGTTATAAATTTTTTAAGATTATTACATTTCTACTGTATTCTACTTCTTTTTTTTTTGTTTTTTGTTTTTTGTTTTTTGTTTTTTTGCGGTACGCGGGCTTCTCACTGCCGCGGCCTCTCCCGTCACGGAACACAGGCTCCGGACGCGCAGGCTCAGCGGCCATGGCTCACGGGCCCAGCCACTCCGCGGTATGTGGGATCTTCCCGGCCCGGGGCACGAACCCGTGTCCCCTGCATCGGCAGGCGGACTCTCAACCACTGCGCCACCAGGGAAGCCCCTGTATTCTACTTCTATAGCATAAGGGCAATTGCTGTTTACGCACCACAATTTTTCTTAGTACATATTTAGTATTATATTTGTATGATATGTCAGAAACTTATAATTCCAATTTCAAAAATCTTGGGCCCAAATATATTTAAAAATTCAGCAATTTTCAGATTTTGGAAACATAATACAATGTATTAACATATGCTTTTATTATATAATTTCCAGAGAGGTTTGGGCCACCATCACAGTCAAGTATATTAAAATCACTGTATCAAAATCTTATGAATATTTAGTGGTGTAGATAAAGATTATAAATGAATATGTCAGCTGAGGTAGGATCTCATTTTTCACCAAACAAAATCAATACAGCTGTTACCCAAACTTTTTTTTTTCCAAACTTCTTTGATTTCTGAATTGTGAATGAAACACTTCATATTAAATAGCACTTTATATTTTGCCAAGCATAATGCACAGTTTTGTATTTGTATTTCTTTGCAAATATTTCCCCTCTATCTGAAAACCTGTGCCTTCACATATATAACTATACTAAAGCATAAAGAAAACGCCCTTTTCCTTCAAGAGTTCAAAATTCAGTTCCTCATGGAATTATTTCCTAGTCTCTAGAAAAATCAGTTACATTAACTAATAAACAATATAATCAGCGATGCCCATGTATTGTTCCCTATTTAGAAAACATGTTATCTCTCCCTCCAAGTTCTTCCATTTTAAAAGTGATCCATTTTTGCAAACTAAACATTTAAATTAATACATATTTAACATAGTACATTGTAGTTGTTGAATATCTATATATGGAGAGAATGAGTTAACACATTTAATTAAATATTCTAAATAAATATTTTAGAATGTTCCAAACGGTTTCGGAAAATGTAATTAATATGTTTGATGTCACATTCTTGAAAAGTAGCAGATGGATATCAAACTAAGGATCTAGAACTGTAATACGATCTTCCTTCCAATTAAACCTGAGAACCTGACAGTTCAATTAATAACATTTCTACATAATTGCACAGACTTTTCTAGAGAAGAAAATAATACTTAGCCAAATAGCATAATAAGATATTTAACTAAAATTCTAATATTTTGTTTTTAAATGGTTTATTATATTTAAATAATATGTTATTGAAAAGCCAAAAAATAACTACTGTCAATATTATTATATTTAAATTCCTTGTAAACATCTGAATTTATTTTTCAATGCAATAAACATTATGGATAAAAGTAAGAGTTTATCCCAAAGGAAAGGTAGTATACATGTAGATTTTTATTCTTTCCTTCAAAGTCTTAAATATAAATAACATTCCCAAGCTCTTAATCCTTTTATCTTTTAAATATGTAAAAATATAATAATGGCATGGAAATTATAGGGTAAGAAGGTAGAATGAAATATTAGAAATTATACTTGAAATATAATTTTAAAACAATATTTAAAATATTGTTTTCTTCTTAAATAATCTAAATTGCTTGAATAACATTCTCCAAGCATAAATGTCACTTTCTGAAGAAAAACTATCCAGAAGTTTGAGTAGATAGGTGTCTCAAAACATGAATAAATCAATTTAGAGATTCATACACATTGTTAAAAAGAGAGAAATGTAACTTTGATTATCTTAAACACATATTTTTTAATGCTACTCAGAGATTGAATTTAACATTGTTTTAAGAAATGCTTTTTACTTCATACAATGAAGACTATAATGGAAATTCAGAAAAGTTGTTTTTATAACCCGGTCCAAAAAATATTTATATATCAATTAATATACATATAATTTACATTTCTAAGTTACCTAAGGGTAAACACACACCACACACACATGCACAGACACTTCAAAGGGTAAAAGCAACCAAATTCAGTTCAAATCAAATTGATGCAATATCAAGTTATCCTTCCATTATAAATAAATATATCTGAATTAAACTATGCAGAAACAATAAATAGAAATAGCTTGTCTTAGACCATTCCTAAATTAAATGTTTTTCATCTTTCAGTGAAAGTAGGCTAATGTTAATTGTGTGTTTTATGTGTGACTCTAATTGTATCCATATAAATCAATGTACATTTTTGAGGAATTTTGTGAGTAGCATAATCAGACAATGTGGATAGAGAACCACTCTGTGTAAGAAGATAATAATACATTCAGTATTGAAAATAGTGAGTTTTAAATGACAGAATGACATTTGAATTAAAAGTACAAATTACATCTTGACATTCATATTCATGGAGAAATAGTTGAAAAAACTATGTTAATGGAAGTTATCCCTGAAGGAGAAACTATATAATGATAAAAGAAAGCTCTGACAGAATAACTTATGGGTCATCAAATTTTGTTTTGTTGGTGAGCAGATGGTAACTAGAGAACAGTATTTAGCATGATCCAAAATGAAGATGATATAAAGTTAAGATAAAGAGAGGATATCTTTACTGAGGAAATATGTGAATACTGTTACATGATGTTAGGGTTTTCATGTTAATCATATGTCTCTTCTACCAAAACAAAGAGCAGAAAAACATAGAATGAAACTCTTCCAATACTGTCGTCTAAAGACTAGAAAACTCCATATGTTAATAGGCGATATTTCTATAAGTACATCATTGATGGAAAACAGATATGAGTACATTCTTTTAGTGCTCTAATAGCTGAATCTATATAGGATTGATGATTCTAATATGGTAAGCTGCTGAAAAAAAAAACAAATATCTTGATTTGCTTCTGTATTTAATCATAAGAATTGATGTTTAAAAAATAATATATGTCAGTCCAGCAGTTCACAATAAATGGCTGCGTGCTAGGCATTATAAAATTTATGCCGATTTATCATATATATTCAGGTCTGAGTGGGGCTGACCTCATACTGCAGCTCTTGATTTTGAACAAGGGGCCTCAAATTTTTATTTTCCACTGAGCCCACCAATTATGTAGCCAGTCCTAGATTAATAAATCATACCTCCTAACACTAAAGATGAAATTGATAAAAATAGAAAATACCAAAACAACATAAGAAAGGTGATATCATTAAATATGTGTGCCCATTTCTCGTTTTGAAACCTGGTATTCCCAAAGATAAATCAACAGTAGAGACTTTTGTGGAATCTAACTCAAGGCTGGAGAGGAACAGATCAATTAAAATAGGATCATGCAATACCTGAAGTTCTCTCTCTCCCAGGAAGAGTCTTCATAAAATCTTTAGAAAGCATTCAAGAGTAGGTCCTGAAACAAATGAAACCTTAGTTCTCTCCTCATTTTTGGTGAATGGCCTTTAGCCGGAAGCAGGGGATTTAATATAATAGTAAAAACAAGAATAGTAAATAGCTCCATTTCCACACTGCCAGCTCGTCACTGAAAAATAAGAAAGTAACTCAGAACAAAAGCAGAAAATACCTAGAAAAAAATTGATGGCTTTACAGATAAAACAGCTAGATGTTCCTACACACTGTAGAGAGCCTCTTAAAAATGACACTTGTAGATACAATGTGTTAAAAAAGGTATTGGAAAAAAAATAATTGTTCTGCATTAACTGAGAAACTGATGGAAAAAAAGGTGGACAGACAATAAAGGTGCTTCCAGTAGAAAACAACTGCTCATCCTCTTTATCTCCCAAGAAGAAATTTCCCTATATATTAGAAAAGGTTTGCTATTTTTGATTGATAGGTGCTACAATATCAACCTTAAACTCTACCAGTTACAAAAATCCATCCCATAGTGTCAGAGGACTATTCAGATGGAATTAATAAACTATCCTCCAGTTTGAGTTGAAGAATAATGAAAGAATTGGAAATTGAGGCCACACGTGCGATTTAAATGTTAAAACTGGGGCCTTGAAATCATTTGTGTCAAGTACTTGACAATTATTTGTTTCAGGATTTTTCTTTTGGGGAGCAGGAAGAGAGGCCATGAAACAAAACAACCACCACAGCAGCAAAAACTTTATTGTTTCCTAAAGAAATTTTTTAAAAATGCAAACTGGTTTTGTATCAAAATATCAGCTTATTTACTTAATCAAAAGGTCATTTTCAGATTGAAATTTGTTTTCCAAACCTCCATTCAAACTTTTTGCCAAGCAATGTACACAAAATCTAAATTACCATTTCACAAACTAGAGTCTGCCCCATGTATTCGTTTGTTCTTTTTGAATAATATATTTTGAGATACCTGGAGGACCTATACTTTAATGTGCTGGTAACTGATTGCTGATACCTTAAGGGGCTCCTTCTAACTCTCCTACCCAAGTTTTGTTGTTGAAAAATGCATGTAGGGAAGTGGCCAAAATGGCAGACTAGGAAGACCCTAACCTCACCTCCTCCCATGAGCACACCAAAATTATAACTACTTACAGAGCAGCTATCAATGAGAATGGCCTACAAACTAGCAGAAAAGAACTTCTAAACTAAAGATATAAAGAAAGAACCACAATGATGTGGGTGGGAGGGGCAAAGACATAGTACAGTCAAGACCCATACCCCCAGGCTGGTGACCCAAAAAGGAGAGGATAATTACAATTGCAGAGATTCTCCCCAAGGGAGCAAGGGGACCAAGCCCCACATCAGGCTCCCCAGCTCGGGGGTCCTACACTGGGAAGATAAACCCCAAGAAATACAGCTTTGAAGGCCAGTGAGGCCTTACTTTCAGGAGACCCAGAGGGCTGTGGGAAATAGACCCTCCACTCTTAATGGGCTCACACAAAATCTCACACGCTCCAGGACACAGGACAGAGGCAATAATTTGAAAGGAGCCTGGGTCAGACCCACTTGCTGATCTTGGAGAGCCTCCCAGAGACAGAGAAAAATACCATATGATTTCCCTTTCATTATTACTATCATTATTATTAAAAATGAAACAAATGAAGAAATATAACCAAACAGAAACAAAGTTATAGATACAGACAACAGGTCTGGGTGCTCAAGAGTGGAGGGCGCTCAAGGTTAAGCGAAATAGATGAGGGACATTAAGAGGTACAAACTTCCAGTTAATGAAATAAATGAGTAACTGGGAAGAAATGTAGTCTGGGGAAAATGTAAATAGTAATATAAGATCTTAGCACGGTGACAGATTGTAACTCAACTTGTCGTGGTCATCATTTTGTCACAGAAATATTGAATCACTATGTTATGCATCTGGAAGTAACATAGTGTTGTAAGTCAATTATACTTCGGAAACAAACAAACGAAGTTATAGAAAAAGAGATCAGATTTGTGGTTACCAGAGGTGAGATGGGAGGGCGAATTGAAGGAAGAAGGTTTTCAAAACGTACAAACTTACAGTTGTACGGTAAGTAAGTACTAGGATATAATGTAAAACATGATTAATACAATTAATATTGCTGTGTGTTGTATATGAAAGTTGTTCAGAGTAAATTCTAAAAGTTCTCATAACAAGGAAAAACATTTTTTTCTTTTTTAAAGATTTTATATCTATATGAGATGATGGATGTTCACTAAACTTACCGTGGTGATTATTTCATGATATATATAAGTCACATCATTATGTTGTACACCTTAAGCTTATACAATGCTGTATGTCAATTACATCTCAATAAAACTGGAAGAAAAAATAATATTTTGATTACAGATTCTCAGAAGTATCTTGAGGTCCAATCCTTAAATATCTGAGTTAGTATGTTTATGGAGAAGCTAGAAAATTTGCATCTTTAGAAGTTCTCTGATAATGCTGATGTGTTGTTCTGGGGACAGAAACCACTGCTTTATTATATAAGACACTTAGACTCAAGGCTCTTCTATTCTTGCAGCCAGAAAATTCCTAAATGATCAGATGTGTTGCAAGAGAAAGATTGTTATTGAATCAGGATGGTAGTTTTTGAGGAGGTAAAACCCCAGTTGAGATTGGTGTTTCTAAAATGGTTACAGATAATATGTAATGTAATAAGTAGAACGTTTCATTGCAATTCATTCTCCCAAACCAGTATATTCTACAGATTTAAACAAGTACTTGAGACTCACAGCTTCCTCAGAGAGGCAGGAGCTGGTGTATCAGAACATTTTAAGTATTGATAATATGTAGATAGAGTGAATAGCTTAATTACATAATGAAAGTAACAAAGAATACAATTAACCATTTAATCTAATGTCATACCTTTAAGCAGCTAGCTACCCAAATACCCAAGACTACATTTGGAATACATATCACTCTGAAATGTATCCAGGAATAATGAAAAACAGTTGGGGTAGAGAAAAGATAGTGATTGCCAGAAAAATATTTTGATGATAAGAATTAAGTCATTTTTTTGATATTGAGCTCCATGAGCTGTTTGTATATTTTAGAGATTAATCCTTTGTGCTTTCATTTACAAATATTTTCTCCCATTCTGATGATTGTCTTTTTGTCTTGTTTATGGTTTCCTTTGCTGTGCAAAAGCTTTTAAGTTTAATTAAGCCCCATTTGTTTATTTCCATCACTCTAGGAGGTGGGTCAAAAAAGATCTTGCTGTAGTTTATCCAGTTAAAAAATGGGCAGAAGACGTAAATAGACATTTCACCAAGGAAGATATACATATGGCCAAGAGGCACATGAAAAGATGCTCAACATCATGAAATGCAAATCAAAACTACAATGAGGTATCACCTCACACCAGTCAAAATGACCATTACCAAAAAATCTGGAAACAATAAATGCTGGAAAGGGTGTGGTGAAAAGGAAACCCTCTTGCACCGTTGGTGAGAATGTAAATTGATAAAACCACTATGGAAAACAGTATGGAGGTTCCTTAAAAAACTAAAAATAGAACTATCATATGACCCAGCAATCCCACTACTGGGCATATACCCAGAGAAAACCATAATTCAAAAAGACACATGAACCACAATGTTCATTGCAGCACTATTTACAATAGTGTTGGACATGGAAGCAACCTAAGTGTCCATCAACAGAGGAATGGGTAAAGAAGATGTGGTCCATATATACAGTGGAATCTTACTCAGCCATAAAGAGGAACAAAATTGGGTCATTTGTAGAGACATGGATGGACCTAGAGACTGTCATACAGAGTGAAGTAAGTCAGAAAGAAAAATAAATATCGTATATTAACATATATATGTGGAATCTAGAAAAATGGTATAGATGATCTCATTTGCAAAGCAGAAATAGAGACACAGGCATAGAGAACAAACGTATGGACACCAAGGGGGGAAAGGGGAGGCGGGATGAATTGGGAGATTGGGATTGTCATATATACACTATCGATACAATGTATAAAATAGATAACTAATGAGAACCTACTGTATAGCACAGGGAACTCTACTCAATGCTCTGTGGTGACCTAAATGGGAAGGAAATCCAAAAAAGAGGGTATATATATATACCTTTTACTGTAATACAACCTCATTTACTGTAATACAACCGGATATCATTATGACTCCATTACTTTCACCATTTCTTTCTTCCTAGATGTTTGTCAAACTCTTATTTATCTTGTGAAAACCTTTTTCAGAAACCGCATACTTCTTAAAACTTTACCTAATATTCCCACTAAATCAGGCTTAATTATAATTTTCTGTCTTCTATTTTGTTACATATATATTACATATATACTTGCTATACATATAATAACTTTGCAATATAGTATCATATTTTAATTACATCGTTGTGTTCTATTATGTTTAATTTACTAGAGATCTAAACACTTGAAGAGCTTTTATTTTCTTTCTCAACACTGTGCCTGACTCACAGAAGGCAAAATAACTATATGCCCTCTTAGCAAAATTGAAATAAACAGTCATTTTTTAACAGTCATTTTAATATCAGTAAAGATGAAGTATTTCAATGTACCTCATAAACATTAAAGACAACAAAATGATTTTATTTTATCAAGCAATATTCTGTAAAAATAAAACAGCATTCAAGGAATTTAATGTAACCCAGTAACATACTTCATATTAGCATTCATCCTCAATATTAAAACATGTGGCGTTATTATACAGTCTTCAAATATACATCATAGTCACTTAATCTGTCATGTCTTATTAGAATCTGCTTTCAAAAACGGTGTTGTTCCTAGTAGAAAATATAATATTGATTATACGATGATAAAATAAGCCAGCTGTAGTGGGCTGAATGATAGCCCCCCAAAAGATATCCATTTCCTAATCCCTGGAACCTATGAATGTTAACTTACTGGAAAAAAGGAGTATTGACAAAGATGGAGAAATCACCCTTGATTATCTGGTGAGCCCTAAGTTCAATGCCAAGTGTCCTGTAAGAGACACAGGGAAGATAGATGCACAGAGAAGGAGGAGGCAGTGTAAGCACAAAGTCAGAGATCGGAGCGATATAGCTACAAGACCAGAAAACGGAAGCGGCGAGGAATGGAACCTCTCCTAGAGTCTTTGAAGGGAATCAGGCCCTGTCAACATTATGATTTCAGGTTTTTGACCCCCAGAATTGTAAGAGAATAAACATCTGTTGTTTTCAGCATCACAGTTTGAAGTCATTTGTTACAGCAGCCATAAGAAACTAATGCAACACTATTTAAGAGGTGCTTTTTTCAAGTTTAATTAGTTTTAAACAATATGAATGATAAGTGAGAACTTTAAAGAGATCTCCTTTTAAACAAATAGGTTATAATTAAGTTTTCTTTAATAAATTAGAAATAATTGCATGTTTCATATACTACCACAAATTTGAAGGTGGTAGTCAAATCAATGTTATATTTTTTTAAGTCTTTATGAATTTGTTACAATATTGCCTGTTTCATGTTTTGGTTTTTTGGCTGCAAGGCATGTGGGATCTTAGCTCCGCAACCAGGAATTGAACCCTCACCCCCTACATTGAAAGGCGAAGTCTTAACTACTGGACCACCAAGGAAGTCCCAATGTTATTTTGTAATGACTAGACACTTGACAAGTTATTAAAATAAAATAAATTACACAAAATGAAATAAAGTAAGCTTCCTTTAGCAAATAGGATTTTATTTCTCATACAAAATACTGTTCTCTCTCAGAAATGTTTAGGCAAGTAACAGTGAGGATTGAATTTGGAATTTTCAGAATAAGACAAATTAATATAAAGTCATATAGTGAGACACCTGTATTGATACTGATGTGTTTTCATACCCTCTTACATACTGCAAGCGTTAATCCAGGCATCCTCTTGCACTTTCAATGCCAGCACTACAATTTGTCACCTAAACAGCTGTCATTAAGCATTCTCTCTAGTTGCTGCTTACGGTATGCTAATGCACATTCTCACTGGATTTAACAGCCCCTCTTATAATATCTACAGTAATCATCACAAATTATAACGTCCTTTTTGCTGAAGACTTTTTAAATAATCTAAAGTTCAAATTGAACAAGTCTTTGATTATTGCAATCTAAAGTTCAACAGGCACTTAATCAGAAAGGTGTAAGTATCGTATCATTGACATCTACTAAGCAATAGGATAATATATATCCGGGGAAATAAATACTTAAACTCTTTGGTCATTGATCCATGTCATTTAAAAAATTAACATCGGCATATAAACCAGAAATTTTCCTAGAAGGTAGCGGCCTAACAAGAGGTGGTATTTTTAAAACTCAGCATTTACAACATTCAAGTAATCCATTTCTGAGGACTTTAAGATGCACACACTTAATATGCAGAACACTAAAATTCAAATTACGTAAGTGTTCAAAAAACATATATTAAAACTATTATTTAATTAGGTCCTCATGATTCATAAATACAAAAGAAAAAATGGCATAGCATTTCAAGTTCAGATTTCCAAGATATGTATGTCCTCAGACCTGGGCAGAAAGAACTGGTTCACGAGCTCCATGATTGGTAAGGTGGTTTAAGCGCGCTCGCACACACACACACACACACACACACACACACACACATCACAATAAAATGCATATGAACATCTGTCACTTAGGATCCAGAGTATAGAGAGCTAGCATCATCCTAGTCCTAAATACCCGTTCTGATCACTCACACATCTCAGTCTTCAGGGAATGCCTTTCCACATCCCTTGCCCTATGGACCTGAGGCAAAAGACAGCTGAGTTCTAATGCTACAATGGCTTGTGCTTTTCCACTGCCAATAGAAGACATGGACATTTATCTGCGGGTGAGAACAAGAAATTTAATTAAAATCCATTTAGATTTTGAAATCCTTTTTATAAGGTATTCATAAAGTACCTCTCTTCTTCACAGATTTTAAATTTGGAAAATTCCTTCAATTTGTGCTATTCTGAAAGTTTCTACTGACCCTTGAGACCCAGAGAGTACACAGGTTTACCTTTTGTAGGTTTGCCCACATGAGTGACTATGGGGTTGTGAGGGACTCAGTTCACTTCAGTCCTTTAACTTCCCATAATACAACAGAAAAAAAGCGGTGGCAGAAGAAATCAATCCCAGCTTATCCGTTGTCAAATATCAGCAAACACAATGTCACAAAACCAATGTGAAGAAATGGAATATAGATTTTCTGCTGACATTTGTAAAGTGTTTGTGTCAAAGTATTTTTATAATACAGAAAAGGTTAGAGCTTAACAAATTAAAGCACATGTTTCTTTTAAACTGTTACGTTGGTCATTTGGATTAATTTTAATAGCTTTTTTCTTATAAAAATATTTAACCCAATGTAACCAGATGCAATCCTTTAATTATTCACCATTCACACACAAATTTCTATATCATAAGCATATAGAAAATTTGTAAAAACCTATTTTTCAGATTATAGATTTATCTGGAATTAAAAATAGCCATGTTTTGGGGCTTCCCTGGTGGCACAGTGGTGGGGAGTCCGCCTGCTGATGTAGGGGACATGGGTTCGTGACCCGGTCCGGGAAGATCCTACATGCCACGGAGCGGCCGGGCCCGTGAGCCATGGTTGCTGAGCCTGCGCGTCTGGAGCCTGTGCTCTGCAACGGGAAAGGATAGTCATGTCTCAAAAATTTAGTTTCTGCCAACTATTTTTAGTTTCCCTTGCCTATTAAGAATGATTTACGTCATTTTCTCCTCACATGATATAGATAATTTATAATTAATATACATTTAAAATAAAAATTTGTAAATGTTTCATTTGCATAAGAACAGATTATATTATTTTAAAATATGCCTAACATTTATATTAACATTTTATTTATATTCATCAATAATTATATCAAAATAGTTTGTCACATTTTTAATTCCACCAATATTTATTGAGGACTTATAATCAATGACACTTCAGTTTCAAAGAGTACACTTAGTGCCTAGCATTAGGAACTAGAAATTCTTGGAGGTAAGTGGCTGATTGCAGAGCTGGAGCAAGAACAGAGTACGGTGACCCTGAAATATCTTTTCTGCAGAAAGTAAGAAAATACTCTAAGTATGATCTGACAGGTGAAAAGAGGATAGGAACCTAGTAAAACTGGGAAACTTTGGTCATAAGAAGTAATGAGTGAAGGACTATAAATCACTAAATAAAAAAAGCAATTTAGGAGACTGTATTAACCAAAAAAAAAAAAAAAAAAGGGAGAAAGAAACAAAGAACAAAAGAACATAAAGAAACAAAGATTCTACATTGTTAGTAGAATGCCAGCTAATAAAATAGAGAAATGATTGAATTAGAAAATCAACGTCAGACAACCATCATGGTAATAATTGATTTATGCAAGGATCAAAATAAATTCTAAAATTATTTGGTGTATATTTTGTGAGAAATAAGATATTCACATAAACTCAAAGTATTACTCACAAAAAATATTTAAAATTAACTTTAAATGGTTTTAAATATAGGTCCAGTGAGACTTGTGCCTGAAATTTTGATCCATTTTCTAAAACAAGATCAACTGTAAGCTAGTGAATGGAGTCCTGGTGTTTGTTTCATAGAGGATGTAGACAATTTCTTTAGCTTCTTTGCATCTTTGTTTCCTCATCTGTAAGATGAAATAATAATAGCTTCTATCTTTTACAGATTTTGTAAGTATTAAAGAATTTATATCTTTAAAAATGTAGAAGAGTTCAGAGAAATCACTCAATATGTGTTCATTATTATAATCATTATTGTTATTATTAATACTGAAGTAAATATTTTAAAAATATGGATACACACAGAATTCCTGAATCAAAATTTCCTGGTTCTGGAAAAATTTCCACTCTTAAAAAATTTCATAGGTAATTCTGATATTCACAATTTTTTGAAAAATCATTTCATTTGCAATACCTCAAATTGTATTTAAGTATTTCCTTCATGTGTAATCACTAGACTTGATACTTTCTTTAGTATTCTAAGACTCTTCATGTTAAGGAAGTTTCCTTTCATTCTACAATTAACATGAACTTTTACACAGAAGAAATTTTATTTGTTTTTATCAAATGACATTTAAGATGTCGAAATTATCATGTGATTTTCTCCTTTGCATAAATGTATGCACTAATAATTTTTTTAAGTTTTGATGGCCCTTGCTGACCTAAAATAGCTTCAACCTGATTTTGTGTTCCAATGTTAATATGTAATTTTATGTGACTTGTTATTACTTATTCTGTCATTTCTCTTGATTCCCTTGAGTTTATAAAGTTGTTTTCAACACCTTTTTTGAGAACAATTAGATCAACAGTGTTAGTAAAAAAAAATGGTTTATATGATTAAATGTATTTTGAAAATTCTAGGCTAAATGAATTTTAAAAACTCTCCTTGCGGGCTTCCTTGGTGGCGCAGTGGTTGAAGATCCGCCTGCTCGATGCAGGGGTCACGAGTTCATGCCCCGGTCTAGGAAGATCCTACATGCCGCGGAGCAGCTGGGCCCGTGAGCTATGGCCGCTGAGCCTGCGCGTCCGGAGCCTGTGCTCCGCAACGGGAAAGGCCACAACAGTGAGGCCCGCGTACTGCAAAAAAACAAAACAAAAAAAACACTCCCCTTGCTATTGAAATTTCCAGAATTAATTCATTAATCTGGATTAAAAATATTCAATGGATAGTAATTTTATAGAATGCTTCTAAAATTTATTTTATATAGAGCAATGTAATACCTTCACTGTCTAGAATTCTTGTACTTTTTAAAAGTTTAATATTTCTGGGGTCATTTAATTTGGTTTTGACAAAGAAAAGAGGCAAACACTAGTGAAATCATCATCTTAGAATCGGATTAGATTTTTGAAAATGAACGAGAACATTGGCAGATATATAGTATTATATATAAATAGTTATACAGATATATAGATATATAAGTATATAGTGTAATACTTCAGTACTTAAGAATTGTTGCTTAACTGCAATCACCTCTCCCAACACCATTGTTTGATAGATTTTAGATTTATTGGTGTTCCTGAATTAAAACAATCTACAAAATATGGCAAATGAAAAATTTGATCTTTTAAAAGCATAATTAATGCAAACATTCCCAGTTACTAGATTTTCTAATTCTTATTAACCATTAAAAATTAGCCTTTTCATTGTTGTTCAGGAAGTTTTCATAAGTATATGTAATAAAATTCCATATATATAATATATATATATATTTTGCTTTTGATCAATGAACTATACGAGTAATTCACAATTCCAAAAGTAAAAGTTTACATTCCATTTCACAGTAAGCTAAGAAAAATGCATTTACTTCTATAGCTTCCTATAAGGTTTGCCATACATGTTCTCATACAATAACAAACAACCTAAATATTTTAGAATTTGCCTGGTTAGTACTGAAAAGTCAATAGTGACTATATATATATACCAGCTTTTAGAAGTCAGTAACTAAAGGTGATGAAATAATCCAGATTTAATTTGCATTTAATATAAAAAAGATTGGATATTAGCTAGTATTCAGATATATTGTGTCAAAAATGCTGTCACAGCTCATGTGTACATGGAACATTGGTCATTCATTTTGTTAATCTAACATAATATGGAGTATAATTTATCAGGACATCAAAATAATAGCTTTTACTCCATTTCCTCACTTCTATAAGGACGTGCACAATAGACTCTGCAGCTATACATGCACCCTATTAGGGCTAATTGAAAATAGATGGTACAATTAACTGCTTCTTAGTAAAAAGCATTAACACTTAATGTGAAAATCTAATCACAATAAAAAGAGGTTCACATTGGAAGAAAATGTGGTGAATAATTCAAAATCATCTGATTTTCTCATGCAAAGTAAATTAAAGAAAGAAAAAGTTAATATAACAACACGCAAAGCAGCAATTATATCATTTGCATTTCTAATCTTTGCTTTCTTTCTCAGATGTATTCCATTTCAGAAGATTCTATAGATGATTTAACACAAGGACTCAGTATTTAGGTGCAACACAGCAGAACTGAGCAGGTGGTCATGGAACAAAAAAGCAGTAAAGGTAATCCATTATAATACAAAGTATGAAAATTATCACGCAAAATCTTATGTAGGGAAAACTGCCTGGATTATTTTAACAAATTCCATTAAACACAGATCCTTTTGATGATATGCTATAATTAAAACTCAATAAGCTCTTAAAAGATAATATATTATTCAGTTTTTCTTTTTTATTTTAATTTTGTGTTGAAGTATAGTTGGTTTATGATTATACTAATTTCAGGTGTACAGCATAGTGATTATATTCCATTAAAAGTTATTATAAAATAATGGCTATAATTCCCTGTGCTGTATGATATATCCTTGTCGCTTATCTGTTTTATATATAGTAGTTTGTATCTCTTAATCCCATACCCCTATCTTGCCTGTCTGTATGGTCAGGCCACTCAAGATGGCTGTTCTCTTGCTCTTTCTACGTCCGCTTCTAGGCCAGTCTCTTATTCACCTATAACCTATTCACATGAATGTGTTTCCCCCCTGCCTAGCTAGTGATTGTTCTAATCCTTAGGCCAGAACAGCTCCATCTGCTATTTTTTTAACTTAATTAATTTTGGCTGCATTGGGCTTTCGTTGCTGCGTGGGCTTTCTCTAGCCGTGGTGAGTGGGAGCTACTCTTCGTTGAGGTGTGCGGGCTTCTCATTGCCGTGGCTTCTCTTGTTGTGGAGCTCGGGCACTAAGCGTGTGGGCTCAGTAGTTGTGGTGCACTGGGCTTTGTTGCTCCGCGGCATGTCGGATCTTCCTGGACCAGGGCTCGAACCCGTGGTACCTGCATTGGTAGGCAGATTCTTAACCACTGCACCACCAGGGAAGTCCCCCACCCCCGCCCCCGACCCCGCCCCCGCCCGCTCCCTACTTGTTATTTTATTAAAGGGAAACCTTGCCCTTGTGAAGCTCCCTAACCTGAGGGGCTGTGAGGGGCAGGCCCCACCTTCTGGTTTCCCTGGTAACTGATGAGCCAACCAGTCGTCAATTCCCCTTATAAATGGTAGGCTCCCCCTCCTCCTTCCCTGAGTAGCAAAGATGGCTGCTGTACCCGGCCAGCGCTCCTTCCCGCCCGCCATACACACACGATGTGGTGTCACTCCAGGATCTTTTACTTCAGACATGTAAGATTTCCCTATCCAATAAGCCACTAGGGTCGCTGTCACTGACTCTGGGCAATTTCCTTGGTCTCGCGGCTGGACAACTGAAAGGCTTGCAGGCCTGCAGGGTGCAGCCCAACAACTGGTGAGCTATCTAGGAGGCTGAGGAAATTCCCGTGAGTGCCCGAGACATCGGGAAATAAAGTTTCGAGGGGTAATCTTGAGGTGGTCATCCACTAGCATGTGAGGCCCTCTGACAGCTGATCACCATGAAATGTATTTCTTTTCCATCATATTGATGATATCCCCAGAGGCTCTTTCCAGTTTAAAAGTAGCAGCCCTGTGCTTGTGGCTCATTTGACTGCATGGGGGGATGGACGCTGAATACAGACAAAATGCGAGGGCCTGGATTACTTATCAAATACTTGGACGTCACCTGTTGGGGTAAGACAAGCATACCCCTGACCCACCACCCCTAAATAGTTACACAGGCTTCAGGGATATTAACTTAGGCACAGGCTTGTGAATTGGACTTGGCCAGTTACCCCAAAGGGTTTGGTTTGGGTCCTGTGGCAATAGCAAAATAATAAGAGTTCCCGTGGGCTTCTGGATACGGTGTGATGGAACAACAGCTCTGTTCAATCTACAGCATGTTACAACAGGTGCAAGACATTACAAAACGCCTACCTAAGGCTTCCAGCAATGCAAAACCCCACCCACTTTACCCACCATGAAGTTCAGGAATGGGCTGATAAAAGTGACATACCCTGGCTTTTCCACCTGCCCTACAACCCCACTGCTGCCAGGATAATTGGAAGGATGACGGGGCTACTTAAACAACAATTGAGGCGAGGGAAACCGGCTCTCTCCACAGGTGGAAACATCCCAGGAGCAATCATCCCAGTGCCTGTGCCACATTAATCCAGGAGCAACTAGCCAGCACAACCCGAGTTCAACTGTTTTTGCCCTTGCCGCAGCATCTACCTCCAGGGGCACACATAAAATGGCCCTAGGACTGGCAGGTAAGGCCATGGTGGTTTGGGTTTGTTGCTGCACGTGGAGAACAGGATAAGAAAGGGTCTTAGATTTCACCTGTATTCTACCCCGTCCCAGGTAAGACTGCTAAGTAATTAATCCAGGCCCCCTACTGGAGAAAGGCACCATTATATTAACCGTGTGGTCTCTTAAACTGATTCTCCAGGATTCTGCCCCAGCTATGGGGACTGAAGGTGGACAGGCAGTATGGTAATATGGGCCAGGACAAAACCATAGGCAGGGGTGGTATTATCTCAGAATGCTATCACTGCTTGTATTTTGCTTAACGGTCTTGATCTTTCTGTATTGTGCCTGTTACACATCTCACATTTGATCCCTAGGCTGAGTGACTGGGCGACAAAGGTGGCCTCGCTGCTAAATGAGTTTAATTGCTTGGTCTACAGTGAGATGCCCTTGTTGTCTTCCTCTGGACTCCCATGAAAAATTGACCCGATAAGCTCCTGGCTCTAAAATTTGCCCCCCTCTTGGACTCTATATTGCATTTGTTTTGTATTTGTATTGTATTTGGTTGCAGTACACCTCTACATACCTGACCCAGGGATATTGCAGAAGAGGGACAGACCAAGATGGTAAGGGGTCCTGCAGGGTAATTGGGGGTGAAGTGTATGGTCAGGCCACTCAAGATGGCTGTTTTCTTGCTCTTTGTACGTCCCTGCTCAACCAGTCCCTGCTTCACCTACTTCCCACTCACATGAACGTGCTTGCCCAGCTAGTGATTGTTCTAACCCTTAGGCCAGTATGGCTGTACCTGCTAGTTTATTAAAGGGAAACCTCTGCCCTCAGGAAGCTCCTTAACCTGAGGGGCTGTGAGGGACATGCCCCGCCTTCTGGTTTCCCTGGTAACTGATGAGCCAGCCTGACGTCAGTTCCCCATAAATGATAGCCGCTGCCTCCCCCTCTGAGTAGCGAAGATGGCTGCCATGGTGGGCATGCCAGCTAGCCAGCCAAAGTGAGGTGTTGCCCCAGGACTTTCTGCTTCAAATGTGTAAGGTCCTCTATCCAATCAACTGCTGATGTTCTGTCACTGTCTCTGGGCTCTTTCTTTGTTTTCAAGGCTGAGCAACTCCAAGGCTTGCAGGCCTGTAGGGTGCAGCCCAGCACCCTCCCTCCTTCACTCTCCTCACTGGTGACCACTAGTTTGTTTTCTATACCTGTGAGTCAGTTTCTGTTTTGCTATAGACATTCATTTATTTTTATAGATTCCACATATAAGTGATATCATACAGTATTTGTCTCTCTGTGTCTTATTTCACTAAGCATAATATTCTCTAGGTCCATTCATGTTGCTGCAAATGGCTGAATTTCATTCTTTTTTTATGGCTGAGTAATAATGAACTGTGGATATATAGATATATCTTAATCCACCTGTCTGTCGATGAGCACTTGGGTTTTTTCCATGTACTGGCTATTGTTAAATAGTGCTGCTATGAACGTTGGGGTGCATGTATCTTTACAAATTAGTGTTCTCATTTTTTCTGGATATACACCCAGGAGTGAAGTTGGTGGATCACACAATAATTCTTTTAGTTTTGAGGAACCTCCACACTGTTTTCCATAGTGGCTGAACCAGTTGACATTCCCACCAGCAATGTACAAGTAAGTGTTCCCTTTTTCTCCACATTCTCGCCAACATTTATTTGTTGAATTTTGATAGCCATTCTGACAGGTGTGAGGTGATAACCTCATTGTAGTTTTGATTTGCATTTCCCTGATTAGTGATATTGTGGTGAGAATCTTTATGTGCCTGTTGGCTATCTGTATGTCATCTTTGGAAAAGTCTATTTAGGTCTTCTGCCCTTTTATTGATTGGATGGTTTGCTTTTTGGTTACTGAGTTGTATGAGCTGTTAAACATTTTGGATATTAACCCCTTGTTGGTTATATCATTTGAAAATATTTTCTCCCATTCAGTAGGCTGTCTTTTCGTTGATGGTTTCCTTTGCTGTGCAAAACCTTAAGTTTAATTAGGTCCTATTTGTTGTTTTGCTTTGCTTTCTCCTTAGGAGACAGCAATATTTTTTGATCTACAATTTATGTCAAAGAGTGTTCTGCCTATGTTCTCCTCTAGGAGTTTTATGGTTTCAGTTCTTACACTTGGGTCTCTAATTTGTTGTATACAGTGTGAGGGAATTCCTGGTCTCATTGTCTTACATTTGGCTGTACAGTTTTCCCAGCACCACTTGCTAAAGAGACTTTTATCCATTGTGTACTCTTGCCTCCTTTTGCAGTTTTTCATCCTTAAAAATAAGTCGTCTCTAGTGATCATTTCAAAATCTACAATTTTTAGTTGTCCTATAAGTTTTTATGTGTGTTTGGACTTTTAAAATGTCTTTTAACGTAAAAAAAACTGTTTAAAAAGAATTTAAAACAGGTTCTGAGGATACTTGCTATCCCTCTTCTCTTGTATACTTAGGGCAGACATCATTAATGAGTTTTCAAACTATTTCCTGCTAAATCTGGTCTTAGCTCTGGAGTCCTTCATAATGGTCTCAAGGCAACAACTGTCACTTCTTAGGGATTGGTATAATAAAAGGATCATTTGACAAGCCTAGTTTAAGGCTCTCTTTCCTTAGGACTGGAATAAATTAATAAATACTAATCTCTTAATAAAATAGTACATCAAACTAATTATACAAAACTCAATTCAAAAGAGGAGGCGTGTAGATTATTTTAGGGGCATTAATTTGTGACATGAGAAAAATACTAAAAGCTTTTAGGGAATTTTTTTCTTTAAGAGTTGCAATTCCAAACGTTATTAGAATTCAAGCTGAATGTAAGTGTTATACTAGGATAATAGTAGCGTAAATTTCTGTTTTGGGAAAGAACATCCTAACTTCTGATGATATGAATAGGTTTTCCTCAGAAGACGTGATGAAATAGAAGTGAAGGCTGAGTTTGGACAGAGTACTAAACGTCTTTAAGGGAAGTGATAGTTTTGGCAGTCTATAACATGTCATGGAAACACAGTAAGTCCTAAAACAATTGGCTAAAATAAACTAAGCCATATGAGAATCAAAGGGAAAGGTCTTCAAAGTAGTAGAATGGTGACATTTGCTCCTTCCTTGGTGGCAGGTGAAACTGTTTTGAATTTGACTAGAGATCCATGTAAACATACTGGCAGGATTTACTGGCTGGAAGATAAGTAAAGATATTCTAGGTGTAGCTATATACTGATTATTTTCTAGGGAATAGTTTTAATAGAATATACCAATGTTGGGATTTTCTTGGTAAATAGACCTATAATTGTAGATAATGAATCTCAAATGTGCTGAAGAATACAGGCTTTTTAGCTATAACTAGTGAGTTAGACCCTAAAAGCTAAGCTACTAGATTGAACTGAATTGCTTTCACTGTCATCACTCTGAATCCAAAACATCCTGGTAAGGAAAAGCAGGGGACTTAGGTGGCTGGGTCTGATAGATTTGGGGCCTCTTGGACATGGAGTTGAACACTGAGTATACAAGTGAACACAGTATACAGCTATTGCTTCTCTTTTGGAGTCTTTGCTAATCACTAAAGCTTGATGTCAGGTAAGATTTGCATTATGTGTGTATCTGAATTACCCTTCAGGCCTTTGAGTGTGCTCAGGATCACATCAAAGATTTATTGGATTCGCTCTAAAAAGGCAAAAATCACAAGAGTGGACTTTGCAAGTGTTAAAGATATTCAAAATAACATTTTACATTGAGGAACTTGACAACATGCTGTATGCTTTAATACCTTAGGGATTTGCACTGAACACTGGTATCTTAGAATCTCAAGGAAGCATTTTGTGTTTTAGGAGGCATAATCATCCCCCCTCCTCTAAAACAGTGAAGCTCAGACTCATTTAGCTGGAGGTAATTCATTGGCACAAATAATGGGAAATTTTTAAAGAAAGAAATCATATAAATACATTTGAAAATTGATAAAACTCAATATATATTCATGAAAACCTTAGTCAATTATGGAAATCATTTAATGTGATAAAAGATCAAGAAAATACTATAATAAATCACAATGGTGAAATGTTAATCTTGCCTTCCAGAAACAAACGGATGCCCACTATGATGAATTTTATTATAATATTAGAGGTCCTAGCCTAAGCGTTAATGTAATGGAAGTAATAGAAACTATAATTACTGGAGGGGAATAAATAAAGCACTGTTATCCACAAATTGCATGATTACATATGTACAAAACTTTTTAAATTGCACTAAAATATTAGAAATCAGAGGAAATTAGTAATTTTGCTGGGCACAAGGTCAGTATACAAATCAATTGTGAATAAATATATCAACGGCAAACAGAAAAACAATTTTTAAATGTTCCATTTATAGTTAGGAACATGTTATGGGCTGAATTGAATTCCCCCACCAACAGACACACTTAGAACTCTGTGGGAAACAGAATTCTTAAGATGATTCCCACTGACTCACACCCATATACAATCTCCTTCCCTTGAGTGGGATCAGACTTGTGAATACATGAGTGATCACTCCCCTATTTAAATCACAAAGGTGGAAAGACTTTGCAGATGTAAATAAGGTGACTTGGAATTAAATCCAGCTGACTTGGAAGTAATCAAAGGGAGTTATCCAGGATAGGCCTGACCTAATTAGATGAATTTTTAAAAGGAGGTCTTGATCCTTCTTTGAAGCCCTGAGATGCTCTTCTACTGGCCTTGAAGCGTACAGCCATGTTACGAGCAGCCTATGGACATAGGCAGCTTCTAGGGGCTGCGGACCTCATTCCTACAACTCAGAAACTGAATTCTGCCAGCAATCTTAATTTTGCTCGCAATCTTACCTAGCTTGAAAGACAACCTCAAGCACCCCATGAGAAGTCAGCCTGACCTACTATCTTGATTGAAGCCTTGGAAGATATGAGCAGAGGACCCAGCTTAGGTATTCCCAGACTCCTGATCCACAGAAGCTGTGAGATAATGTTTTGCTTAAACCATTACATTTGTGTTAACTTTTTTATGCAGAAATAGAAAAAATAAATACAGTCATAAGCAGGGAACTGAAGACTTTTTCTCTACATTAAGTGCTTGAAAAATCAAGTCATACTAACCTTGGAAAGTCCACAGTGAAACAGCTGCCTCATTGAACGTTTGACCCATGGTGATGCCCAGTCGCTGGCATCCCGTCTATGAGCAGAAAGTATCCAAAAAGTTTGCCAGTGCCTCATTCCAGAATATAAATGGACAGGCCCTGAAAACTGTCATGCAAGCTAAGTCTTAAAGAAAGGAAATACCCTTTAATTTGTGAAAAACTGAGTTAAATGATACTAGTGTTTGGGAAGATTAGCAATTGTTTTAAAAAAACCTAACAATGATTAAATACATTGGAAAGCAAATTCCAGAGGAAAGTAAAATAACTTTGGTATACTGTATAGCTAAACAAATTGACTAAACGTATTCCAGGGTGAGGGAAATGTAGTTATGGTATACTAATTGGCTCAGCTTTGAACCATATCTATATTAATGTAATAGAACACTGAGTATTTTTTTTTGAACACTGAGTATTGATTTAATAAATAGCTTTATAAGAACATAGAGGCTGCAAGGAGAATGAAAGTATAAGGGAACCGGACACTGATTCACTCTAATAAAATTGGTTATATTTATGCCAAAACTGAATAAATCAAGAGCTCTCAGAGTAAGCATACTATTTGGAATAGCAAGATATGTACCAAAAATTTTTGAAATTTGGAAGAGGTTGATCCTGAGGACAAATACTAGAGCTGGGAAGGGATGGAATAGGGCATTACTGTTATTACTAACATCCTTCCAACACTATTTAGCTTTTCAGTACTTGTGATTGGTCTGTTTCTATTTTCTATTTCTTCCTGCTTCAGTCTTGGGAGATGGTACCTTTCTAAGAATTTGTCCCTTTCTTCTAGATTGTCCATTTTATTGGTATATAGTTGCTTATAGTAGTCTCTTATGATCCTTTGTATTTCTGTGGTGTCCTTTGTAACTTCTCCTTTTTCATTTCTAATTTTACTGATTTGAGCCCTCTCCCTTTGTTTTTCTTGATGAGTCTGGCTAAAGGTTTATCAGTTTTGTTTATCTTTTCAAAGAACCAGCTTTTAGTTTCATTGATCCTTGCTATTACTTTCTTTGTCTATTTCACTTATTTCTGCTCTGCTCTTTAGGATTTCTTTCCTTCTAGTAACTTGGGTTTTGTTTGTTCTTTCTCTAATTGCCTTAGGTGTAACGTTAGGTTGTTTATTTGAGGTTTTTCTTGTTTCCTGAGGAAAGATTGTATTGCTATAAACTTCCTTCTTACACCTGCTTTTGCTGCATCCCATAGGTTTTAGATCATTGCGCTTTCATTTTCATTTGTCTCTAGGTATTTTTTTTGATTTCCTCTTTGATTTCTTCAGTGTAGTTTTTGAAAGTATGTGCAAACATCAATTTGGTGAAAATAAAAATTAGATTCACAGGGTCTACTAGTATAAGTATGATCTCTTTTTTTTCTAAAGTAAATGTTTTTCTCAATGTTAATACTCACTGCAGCACACTAAGTTGTCCCTAAAAGCCTGAAAGAGTAACGTGCCTAAGAATCTGAAGAGGAGGGAAGACTGAATTGCGAGGGGACCTCGCGTCCATTAGGCAGAAGGAAAGATTAGAAGTAAATAGTCTAAAAATTAGAAAGAGTTTGTGTGCTTTCTGTGAGACTATTAAAATTATATAGTGGACTGAACAGGTAACTATACCTGTTAGATATTAAAAATTTTGTCTGAGTCATTTTTTTTTTTTTTTTTTTTTGCGGTACGCGGGCCCCTCACTGTTGTGGCCTCTCCCGTTGCGGAGCACAGGCTCCGGACGCGCAGGCCCAGCGGCCATGGCTCACGGGCCCAGCCGCTCCGCGGCATGTGGGATCTTCCCGGACCGGGGCACGAACCCGTGTCCCCTGCATCGGCAGGCGGACTCTCAACCACTGCGCCACCAGGGAAGCCCTGTTTGAGTCTTTATTGCAGAAATCTCTATTTCTAAAGAGAGGCATTATGTCCAGCCATAAATAGCATTGGGATTCACCTGAGCCTTTGAATAGCCTGTGATTACTGTCTCTGCTGAAACGTGAAAAGTTATAAAGACATTTGTAAACGGAACAAAATTAGAATGAAAAACAAAATCCAAGAAATTCATGGGCAGGAAAGATACATCATTGTTTTATATGGTAATCGACATTAAATGTTAAGTTTAAAATTTACAGGCAACCTTATTGTTAATCTACTTAAAGAAACTGGGAACTATATTTAAAATCAAAGTCATGGGCTTCCCTGGTGGCGCAGTGGTTGGGAGTCCGCCTGCCGATGCAGGGGACACGGGTTCGTTCCCCGGTCTGGGAGGATCCCACATGCCGCGGAGCGGCTGGGCCCGTGGGCCGTGGCCGCTGAGCCTGTGCGTCCAGGGCCTGTGCTCCGCAACGGGAGAGGCCATGGCAGTGAGAGGCCTGCGTACCGCAAAAAAAAAAAAAAAAAAAAAATCAAAGTCATTTTACAAGAAAAAGATACTTTTATTATTTGACAGTGATATATAGACAAGTCACACAGATTTATGGGACAAATCTGACCTTCTGTTTCTTTGAAATATCAGAAGACTGACCAACAAATTTTGAAATATTCTATTTTCTGAAAGAAAATTTCTTCTGTGTAAGACATGTCCTACATAGATGAGTTTTATTTCTTCTCTGTATTTAATTTGCTTAATCACTAGGTTAAAGGCACTTTGTCTTTGCTATTGAAAATATTCAGTCATTAAGCAAATAGAAACGTAAGCTGACTGATTTTGACAATAAGCTCTTAGAGCTATAAGCCTTCTTATATGGGATGAGTTAGGCACGGGAAAGGTAATAGCATTAGTCAAATAGGACAGGTATGCACCTCCCAACCCTGCTCTGCCTCTAAACCAGAGGTTACTAGACAAAGACGTACTAGACAAGCCTAATGAATTAGGTTTCTAGATAACACATTTGGTTTCTTGGAAAAATACTCAAGATAATCAAGTCCTGCCAAAGTCTGATTCCTCTTCTCCATAAAACTGAACTTTAAAGAACTTAGATAAGAGTTATCTAAGAGTATATCTAATTTTATACTCTATTTGCTTGCATAAAATAATGAAGCCACTAACAAAAATACAATAATTAAATGAAATAAAAATATTAATTCAGCATTAATTAAAAGACTAGTTAACACATTAAGAAGAACACTAGATAATAGAGGCAGGTCACAGAAACTGCTATGGACTAAATATTTTTGTACCATCAAATGCACACACCCAAACCCCATTTCTCTACACACACAAAACCCACACCCCTGTTCCTCCTTCCACAAGCCCACCTCAGTCTCTCCACACAAAAGGAACTCCCCCGTCTCTCCCTCCACACACACACACACCAGTCTCTCCACAGGCGTGCAC
>NW_021703771.1:34096616-34100544 GCF_005190385.1 Monodon monoceros
TCTCTCCCTCCACACACACACACACCAGTCTCTCCACAGGCGTGCACACACACACGGACTCATAACACTTCTCTCCCTCCACACACACACAAACACACAAACACACACCCATCTTGCTCTCCACACAAAACAGCCCCATCTCTACACACATCCCCGTCTGCCCCTGCACACACACACACACACACACGTCTTTCCCTTTACACTTCCCTGTCTCTCCCTCCACACCCACACAACACTTTGCACACACACACAAATCGGTTTCTCCCTCCACACCCTCCTCGTTCTCTCCCTACACATTCCTCCCCTCTCCCCTGCACACCCACCCCCTAGTCTCTCCTCACACAAACACATAAACTCACACCCCTCTCTCCCTCCACTCCACGGTTGCTCCATCCACACTCATACCCCCGTCTCTATACACACACCCCCGTCTCTCCACGTGTGCACACAAACATCCCAGTGTCTCCGACACGCATATGGATACACAGACCCACCCCGCATCTCTTGTTCCAACACACACCCCCAGACTCCTCCCATCTCTCATTCCACACCCACACGCCAGTCTCTACACACACACACACACCCATCTCTCCCTCCATGCACACACACACACACCTGTGTCTCCCTCATACTCTCCTTGTATGTCCATTCACACACAACAAGCCCATCTCTACACAGACCCCACACGCAACACCATCTCTCTTTCCACAACCCCAGCTCTCCAGTACACACACACAAATACACATGCCTATCTCTCCCTCCACACACACCACCGTCTCTACACACATACACCTGTCTCTCCCTCCATACCCCCTAGTCTCTACACACACACACACACACACATACGTACACACATCTCTCCTTCCACACCCTCCATTTGTCCCTCCATCACTCTCTGTACCTGCTCCCCCTTTTCTCCTACCACACACACTCACATCTCTGCACACACACTCACACACACAAACCCATCTCTCCCTCCACACACCCACACCTGTCTCTCCTCCCACACTCACCCATGTCTCCCTATACACACACACACAGAAAGCAGCCTCTCCCTTCACACAAACACCCCCATCCCACCCTGATAACCTGCACACATCCAACTCTCCACACACACGCACCAACACACACAACATTGTCTCTCCCTTCACACCTATACTTCCATCTCTCCATAAACACACAACGACCCCATCTGTACACACACACCCCACACAACCATGTCTCTCACTCCACACACACCCCAGTCTCTCCACAAGTGCAAACACAAACAGAGCCCAGTCTCTCCACAAACACACACACACACCCGTCTTTCAACACATACACCCATACCCCCATCTCTAGCTCCACACTCAAACCCCAGTCTGCTCACACACACACTATTCTCTCCCTCCACACACAACCTCATCCATACACATGCACACACACACATTCAGAGACACAGTGACACCCTGTCTTTCCCTCTATACACCCATCTTTCCCTCCACACACAGACACATCTCTCCAAAACATACCCAAACCCCATCTCTACACACACACACACACACACACACACACACACCTCTCTCCCTCCACTCACCCCTGTCTCTCTCTATATACACAACAACCCCTTTTCTACACACATATACGCCCACAGAACCCTGTCTCTCCCTCCACACCCGAATCTCTCCTTTCACACACCTACACCCCCCATCTCTTTTTCCACACACTCCCTTGTCTCTCACTCCACACACACCCCAGTCTCTCCACAAGTGCAAACACAGAGCCCAGTCCCTCCACAAACACACACACCCATACACCCATCTCTCCCTTCACTCACTCACCCTGGTCTCTCCATACACAAGCCCTTCTCCACACACACCCCACACAACCCTGAATTCCCTCCACACCCCCAATCTCTCCTTACACACACCCATGCAGACGCACACACACATCTCCACAAACATCCACACCCATCTCTCCACAACACTCTTCCACACACACACCCCAACTCTCCCTACCCACCCTCACCCCCATCACTCCACACTCTCACACATACAAAACAGTGTCTCCATCCACACACACACCTGTCTCTCCCACCACACAAACATCCCCAACTCTCCCTGCACACACACACTGTCACTCCAGACACACACAAACCTGTCTCCCCATCCATACACACACACAAACACACATATCTCTCCCTACACATACACCCCATATCTGCACACGTACACAAAAACACAGACACAGCCGAGTTTCCACACACAAACACACAAACCATTCTCTGCACACAAACACAGACCCGTACTGCATCTCTCCCTTCACACACACACACACACACACACTTCCCATATCTCGGTCCACACACTCAACCAATCTCTCCCTACCCACCCATATGTCGGGCTGTACACACACACACACACACACACACACACACGTCCTTCCACAATCCCTGTTTCTCCCTCCATCCTGCCCAGTCTCTCTCTATGCTCCCCCTGTTGTTCCTTACACACAAACTCCCATCTCTACACACAAACCCATATCTCCCTACACACACACACATACACCTATCTCTCCCTACTCCTTTCTCTCCCTCCACACCCACAACCCAGTCTCTACACACCCATATACACACACTCCCATTTCCCCGCAATCACAAACACCCACACCTGTGTCTCCCTCCACAACCCCTATCTCTCCCTAAACACACACACCTGTTTCACCTTCCACAGACACACAAACGTCTCTCCCTCCACACACCTCCTGTCTCTCCACAAACATGCACAACCTAGTCTCTCCACACACACACACACAAACACTTCTCTAGTTCCACACACACATCCACTACTCTCCCTCCAAACCCTCTTCTCTCCCTCAACTCACACATACACCCATTTCTACACACACACACACCTACACACACACACCCCCATTGCCTGAAACATAGAGACACCCCAGTCTCTCAACACACACACATACACTTCAATGTCTCCACATGCACACACATGCACACACACCTCTGTCTATCCCTCCACACCCCTCTGGTCTCTCCAAACACACTCACCTTCCACACTCTCTCCCTCTACTCACACACCTTCTCTACACACATACACCCGTCTCTACCTCCACACCCACCCAAACACCCCAGTCTCCACAAACACAATCCCCAGCCTCTCCAACACACATACACACACACTAAGACCCACAACGTGTCTCTCCCTCCACACACACACACACAGCCCAGTCTCTACACGCACATGCACGTCTCTCCTTTCAGAACCCCCATTTCTGCCCCCATTCCTGCCCAGTCTACATGCTCCCCCTTTTCTCCCTCGACACGTCCCCTGTTGCTCCCTCCACACTCCGATCATTTCCTCCGCACAGCGACCCCATCTCTACACACATACACCCACTCACCCCTTCTCTCCTCCGAACCCTTTCATCTCTTCCTCTGTACACATACACACACATTCTCACTACACACACACAACACACCCATCTATCCCTCACCCACACCCTCATCTCTACCTCCACATGCACAACCCAGTCTCTACACACCCTTACACACATACACAGACACATACCCATCTCCCCACAATCACAAACACCCACACCCCTGTCTCTCCCTCCACACCCCCATCCTCTCCCTACACACACAGAGACACAAACATCTCTCCCTCCACACACCTCCCTTCTCTCCACACACACGCACAGAATAGTCTCTATGCACAAACACACAGACCACAGACTCAACAAACACACAACCAATCTCTCCATATACATGCACACACACACCCACAGACACAAACAACATTTCTCCCTCCACACATATACAAACCCACACACACCTATCATTCCATTTGCCCACCTGATGTCTCTCCACACACACACATACACACACACACACACAACCTCTCCCTCCACAGTTACATGCCCATCTTGCCCCACA
>NW_021703771.1:34100554-34105233 GCF_005190385.1 Monodon monoceros
CTCCCCATCTCTCTACTCCTGCTCCCAACACACACCCATCTCTTGCTTCACATGCCTCAGCTCTCCACAACCACACCCCAGTCTCTCCACATACACACAGACACCCCTGTCTGTCCCTCCACTCACTTCCTGTTTCTCCACAAACACACATACAACCCCCCTCTCTCTACACATCTCCCGTCTCTCCACATACACACAAACATCCATCTCTCCCTCCACATGCACACCCTAGTCTCTCTGAATACACACACACACCCCATCCTTCCCTCTACAACCAATCCACCAGTGTCTCCACCAACACACATACATGCACAGTCACCTGTCGCTCCATCCACACATGCACTCCCATCTCTACACAAATATGCCTGTTTCTACCTACACCCACACACCCCTTTCTCCACACACACACCCACATGCACCCCAGTCTCTCCATGGGTGCACACACAAAGAGACACTAACAACCCGTTCTCCACAAAGAGGCACACATACTCACACACACACATACACCTATGTGTCAGTCCACACAGACACCCCCAGAACTCCTTCCAGAAACACACCCCTGGCTCTCCCTCCACACACACACCACCATTACTCCACAAACACACATACTTCATCTCTCCACATGCACACGAAAACACACACACACCGTAGTCTCCAGAAACACACAGTGCGGTCTCTACGCACACACACAACCCAGTCTCCCCATGCTCACAAACACCCACACACGTGTGTCTCCATTTACACTTCCCTGTCTCTCCCTCCACGCCAACACAACACTCTTTTCACACACACAACAATCCGTTTCTCCCTCCACACCCTCCTCATTCTCTCCCTACACATTCCTCCCCTCTCCCCTGCACACCCACCCCCCAGGCTCTCCTCACACAAACACATAAACTCACACCCCTCTCTCCCTGCACCCCACTGTTGCTCCAACCACAGTCATACCCGTCTCTCTCCACACATCCCCATCTCTCCATGTGTGTACACCAACACCACAATGTCTCCAGCACACATACAGACAAACAGACACACACCATATCTCTTCTTCCAACACACACCCCGGGACTCCTTCCATCTCTGGCTCCACACACACATGCCAGTCTTACACACACACAGACACACATCCGTTTCACCTTCCATACATGCACAGAGAAATGTCTCTCCCTCAACACACCCCCCCATCTCTCCACAAGCTGGCACAACCTAGTCTCTCCACAGACACACACATCCCCTAATGTCCCTCCAAAACCTCTTTCCTCGCTCAGCTCCCACATACTCCCATCTCTACACACACACACACGAATACACACACACACTGATTTCTCTCCATCCACACCGACATTCCTATTGCCCAAAACATACAGACACTCCAGTCTCTCAACACACACACACACACACACACACACACACACATATCAATGTCTCCAAGTGCACACAACCGCACACCCCCACCTGTCTATCCCTCCACACCTCTCTGGGCTCTACACACACACACACACCTTTGACAGTCTCTGCCTCCACTTATACCCCTTTTGTACACACATACTCCCGTCTCTACCTCCACAGTCACACAAGCACTCCAGTCTACACAAACATAAATCCCAGTCCCTCCCTCAGCAACACACACACCCAAACACTGCCGTCACTTTCTCCCCACCGTCTCTCCCACACCCCCCGAAAACACACCCATGTCTCACTCCACATCTCCCTACCACTCCCTTCACAGCCACACCCCAATCTCTCCAAACACAAACATCACCCTGTCTCTACACATGCCCACACAGACACCCCTCCCTCTCTCCACACACCTCTTGTCTCTCTCTCTCTCTCTCTCTACACACACACACACACACACACACACACACACCCCTATCTCTCCCTCCACACAAACATCCCAAGGTCTCCCTCCAAAAATACACCCCAGCTCTCCCTACAAACACACACTGTCAGTCCAGACATACACAAACCTGTCTCTCCATCCATACACACATGCAAACACACACACCCCATATCTGCACACGTACACAAAAACACAGACACAACCTAGTTTCCACACACACACAAACCATTCTCTCCACACACATACACTCAGACCCACACTGCATCTCTCCCTTCACACACACAGACACACACATACACTTCCCACATCGCTCCACACACTCAACCGATCTCGCCGTCCCCACCCATATGTCAGGCTGTACACACACATCTGTCCTTCCACATTCCGTTTCTCCCTCCATCCTGCCCAGTCTCTCTCTCTATATGCTCCCCCTGTTGCTCCTTACACACAAACTCCAATCTCTACATACACACTCACGCACAAACCCATATCTCCCTACACACACACACACACACACACACAGACACACACACACACACACACCTGTCTCGCCCTCCACACCCCAATCTCTCCCTCCAGAAATCAACCCCATCCTCCACATTCCTCCACACACCCTCCACATTCCTCCACACACCCTCATCTACCCCCCTAACTTTTGATCTCTCCCTCCATACACACACACACACACACACCCCTATCTCTCCCTCCACACAAACATCCCCAGGTCTCCCTCCAAAAATACACCCCAGCTCTCCCTACAAACACACACTGTCACTCCAGACATACACAAACCTGTCTTCCCATCCATACACACACGCAAACACACACACACATCACTCCCTACACACACACCCCATATCTGCACACGTACACAAAAACACAGACACAACCTAGTTTCCACACACAAACCATTCTCTCCACACACATACACTTAGACCCACACTGCATCTCTCCCTTCACACACACAGAGACACACACACACTTCCCACATCGCTCCACACACTAAACCGATCTCTCCCTCCCCACCCATATGTCAGGCTGTACACACACACACGTCTGTCCTTCCACAGTCCCTGTTCCTCCCTCCATCCTGCCCAGTCTCTCTATATGCTCCCCCTGTTGCTCCTTACACACACACTCCCATCTCTACATACACACACACAAACCCAATTCTCCCTACACACACACCCACACAGACACACACCCACACACACACCTGTCTCACCCTCCACACCCCCATCTCTCCCTCCAGAAATCAACCCCATCCTCCACATTCTTCCACACACCCTCATCTACCCTCCTAACCCTTTGATCTCTCCCTGCATACACACACACACACCCATCTCTCCCTACCCGTTTCTCTCTGTCCACACCCACAACCCAGTCTCTACACACCCATACACACACCCATTTCCCCACAATCACAAACACCCACACCCGTGTCTCCCTCCACAGCCCGAATCCCTCCTTACACACACCTGTTTCACCTTCCACAGACACACAAACGTCTATCCCTCCACACACCTCCTGTCTCTACACAAACATGCACAACCTAGTATCTCCACACACACACACAAACACTTCTTTTGTTCCACACACACATCCACTACTTGCCCTCCAAACCCTCTTCTCTCCCTCAACTCCCACATACACCCATGTCTACACACACAGACAGACAGACACACCCATTGCCTGAAGCATACAGACACCCCAGTCTCTCAACACACACACACATACACATCAATGTCTCCACATGCACACGCACACACATCACTGTCTATCCCTCGACACCTGTCTGGTCTCACCACACACAGTGACCTTCCACACTCTCTCCCTCTACTCACACACTTTCTCTACGCACATACACCTGTCTCTACCTTCACACCCACGCAAGCACCCCAGTCTCCACAAACACAATCCCCAAGTCTCTCCAACACACATACACACAAAGACCCACAACGTCTCTCCCTCCACACACACACACCTAAACACCCCAGTCTCTTTCTCCTACCCTCATCTGTTTCCAGCTGCCCCCAACACACACCCATTTTTCACTTAACATTCTCACTCCTCTCCCTCCACAACTACACCCCACTCTCTCAGTACACAAACACCCCCATCTCCACACACACACACCCACACCTCTATATCTCCACACACCTCCTTTCTCTACACACACCAACCCACACAGACACACACAGTCATCTCTCCGTCCACACAGAACCACAGTCTCTCCCTCCACACACATACCGCAGTCCTTCTGTCCACACCAATCCTCCCAGAATCTCCACCATACACACATACAGGCACACACCCGTGCCTACACACATACACCTGTTTCCACCTGCACCCGCACACAACTGTGGCCACACACACCCACACGCTCCCTACAGTCTCTCCGTACACACACACACACCTCTCCCTCCACACACACCACCTCTCAACATGTGCACAGAAACACACACACACCCTAGTCTCCACACACACACACACACACAGCCCAGTCTCTACACACACATGCTCACGCATGTCTCTCCTTTCAGAACCCCCATTTCTCCCCCCATTCCTGCCCAGTCTACATGCTCCCCCTTTTCTCCCTCCACACCTCCCCTGTTGCTCCCTCCACACTCCAATCATTTCCTCCGCACAGCGACCCCATCTCTACACACATACCCCCACTCACCCTTCTCTCCTCCGAACCCTTTCATCTCTCCCTCTGTACACACACACAACACAGTCTCCCCCTGCACACAAGCACACACACACGTGTCTCTCCCTTTACACTTCCCTGTCTCTCCCTCCACTCTGACACAACACCCTTTACACACACACACAA
>NW_021703771.1:34105333-34105785 GCF_005190385.1 Monodon monoceros
GGAGAGACATGCATGAGCATGTGTGTGTAGAGACTGGGCTGTGTGTGCGTGTGTGTGGAGACTAGGGTGTGTGTCTGTTTCTGTGCACATGTGGAGAGAGGTGGTGTGTGTGGATGGAGAGGTATGTGTGTGTGTGTGTGTGTTTGTGGAGATTGTGCTCTGCACTTGTGGAGAGACTGCGGTGTGTGTGAGGGTGTCTGTATGAAGAGATTGGCGTGTGTTTGGAGGGAGAGATGTGTGTGTGTGGAGGGAGTGACATGGTTGTGTGTGGGGTGTGTGTACAGATGGGGTCATTTTGTGTTTAGGGAGAGACGAGAGTATAGGTGTGGAGGGAAAGATGGTGTGTGTGTGTGTGTGTGTGTATGTAGAGTTGGATATGTGTAGGTTTTAAGGGTGGGATGGGGGTGTTTGTGTGAAGGGAGAGACTGCTTTCTGTGTGTGTGTGTGTGTGT
>NW_021703771.1:34105885-34107653 GCF_005190385.1 Monodon monoceros
TGTGGAAGGAGAGACTTGTGTGTGTGAGAGTGCGTTATGGATGTAGAGACTGGGGGATGTGGAGGGAGAGACAGGTGTATATGTGTAGAGACAGGTGTGTGTGTGGTGCGAGAGATAGGCATGTGTGTGTATTTGTGTGTCTGTAGTGGAGAGACGGGGTTGTGGAAAGAGAGAGGGTTGTGTGGGGGCTCTGTGTACAGATGGACTTGCTGTGTGTGAATGGACATACAGGGAGAGTATGAGGGAGACACACGTGTTTGTGTTCATAGAGAGAGAGATGAATCTGTGTTTGTGCATGTGTGTGTGTGTGTGTGTGTGTGTAGAGACTGGCGTGTGGGTGTGGAGTGAGGGATGGGAGGAGTCTGGGGCTCTGTGTTGGAACAAGAGATGCAGTGTGGGTCTGGGTATCCGTGTGTCTGTTGGAGACACTGGGGTGTTTGTGTGCACACATGCAGAGATGGGGGTGTGTGTATAGAGACGGGGCTATGACTGTGGGTGGAGCAACAGTGGGGTGGAGGGCGAGATGGGTGTGAGTATATGTGTTTGTGTGAGGAGAGCCTGGGGGTGGGTGTGCAGGGGAAGAGGGGAGGAATGTGTAGGGAGAGAATGAGGAGGGTGAAACAGATTTGTGTGTGTGTAAAGGGTGTTGTGTCAGAGTGGAGGAAGAGACGGAAGTGTAAAGGAAGAGACACGTGTGTGTGTGTTTGTGTGCAGGGGGAGACTGTTTTGTGTGTGTGTACAGAGGGAGAGATGAAAGGGTTCGGAGGAGAGAAGGGTGAGTGGGGGTATGTGTGTAGAGATGGGGTCGCCGTGTGGAGGAAATGATCGGAGTGTGGAGAGAGCAACAGGGGAGGTGTGGAGGGAGAAAAGGGGGAGCATGCAGACTGGGCAGGAATGGGGGCAGAAATGGGGGTTCTGAAAGGAGAGACATGCATGAGCATGTGTGTGTAGAGACTGGGCTGTGTGTGTGTGTGGAGAGTAGGGTGTGTGTGTGTTTTTGTGCACATGTGGAGAGAGGCGGTGTGTGTGGAGGGAGATGTGTGTGTGTGTGTGTGCGGAGAGACTGCAGGGAGCATGTGGGTGTGTGTGGCCACAGTTGTGTGTGGGTGCAGGTGGAAACAGATGTATGTGTGTAGGCACGGGTGTGTGCCTGTATGTGTGTATGTTGGAGAGTCTGGGAGGATTGGTGTGGACAGAAGGACTGGGGTATGTGTGTGGAGGGAGAGACTGCGGTGTGTGTGGACGGAGAGATGACTGTGTGTGTGTGTGTGTGTGTAGAGACAAGTGGTGTGTGGAGATATAGAGGTGTGTGCGTGTGTGTGTGTGTGTGTGTAGACGGGGTTGTTTGTGTGCCGAGAGACTGGGGTGTGGATGTGGAGGGAGAGGAGTGAGAATGTGAAGCGAAAAATGGGTGTGTGTTGGGGGCAGCTGGAAACAGATGAGGGTAGGAGAAAGAGACTGGGGTGTTTAGGTGTGTGTGTGTGGAGGGAGAGACACGTTGTGGGTCTTTGTGTGTATGTGTGTTGGAGAGACTTGGGGATTGTGTTTGTGGAGACTGGGGTGCTTGCATGGGTGTGAAGGTAGAGACGGGTGTATGTGTGTAGAGAAACTGTGTGAGTAGAGGGAGAGAGTGTGGAAGGTGAGTGTGTGTGGAGAGACCAGAGGGGTGTGGAGGGATAGAGAGGGGTGTGTGTGCATGTGTGTGCATGTGGAGACATTGATGTGTATGTGTGTGTGTGTTGAGAGACTGGGGTGTCTGTATGCTTCA